>NW_010414795.1:2652-22683 GCF_000710305.1 Buceros rhinoceros silvestris
TTTTTTTTCTGTTAGGGCAATGTGGCTACATTCCAGCTTTTACTCAGTTCTATCTCTACTGGTATCCTTAAAGATAAAGGAGGATTTGTGTGTTTAAAAGAACATTGGGATATCCATTTCAAGCTGGATGGGATATTTGGGAAGATTCTTGTTTTACCCTGGATGGTTTGCTGACTCTTGCTTCTGCTTGAGAGAAGCTTAGTTTAAAGAGAAAAAAATCCCTTGTAAATCCCCCTGCTTCCTCATGGGGTTGGATCATCGAAGCTGCAGAACTTTGTAGGGGGATCTTCACACCACTCGACTTTTTGGGTTGGCTTCTCCAGAGCTGTGCTGCTGCTCTGAACCTCCCAGCTGCAGCTCTGAGCGAGAGGTGATTGATTTGGAGCGCTTGGCTGTCTGGCTGTGAAAAGCTGGCTGGTGTCTATCGCTTACAGGAGTAAAGCACCTTCCAGGAAGGACTGTGGGGCTCGCTGAAGCAGGGTGAGCGCCTTACAGGGCAAGGCAGCAGACCCTAGCTTCAGAAAGCTTCGGGAGAGTTCTCTAAGCCAACCCTGTGCGTACAACACAAGCCTTTCAGAACTGCTCCTCATTAAAGCAGTCCGTGCCGGCAGTAGGTAGTTTATCCGTGAAGGGCAGCCTCTGGGTGTTAGGGGATGGTCCGTAGCTTAGATTTCCAGCAGCGAGCACCAGTCTGCCACTACAGGCCAGAGTGCAGCTGGCCTGTTTCAAATCAGTTTGCAGTATCGGTGAAAATCTATTTGGCACTCGTTCATTACCCTTTTTAAGCCAAAGGAGATTATTCATGGTTTCCTTTAATGTCGTCTGTTTGGTTTATGAGGAATGACTCAAGGAAGTTTTTCTCTAATTCAAAACAAACAGTCTGCTTACACAGACTGTCTGAGCTTCAGCTGCCCTGGGGAGTCTGCACACGTGGCAGGTGCTCCAAGAGTGGAGCGGATTTTCAGGGTCAAGTAGAAGAAGAGAGAGAGAGAAATGTCTTATAGGCAGCCGTTGCTGTTGATGGCTTTTTCTCTCTAACTGTTGTAAAGATCGGGCTGAAAACTAGACCCGTTGTGCGGTGCACTTGGGTGGGATGGCGTTAGTGACTTACTCCTGGGGTCCTGGAGGGCAGGTCAGAGCACCTTGAGCAGGAACCTGCTTCATGGTGCTGTGAAGCGAGTGATTCCTCGCTGCTGACAACTGCTCTAGCTGACTAACTGCGGTCTGAAGCCGGACCGTGCGTACTCCCTTCGTGTCTCCCTGTTGTACGCAGTGAACAACAGCCCAAGCTCGTTTGTTACTGACTCTTCATCACAAAGCTCAGTTGTGGACCATACTTACAAAACGCAGTATGTGAGTTCTCCAACTCCACTGTCATGTAAAATTACAAATAAATGCAGAATGGGTAAGAAAATATATAGCTATGGGATGAGGTGGTAGGAACAGCCATCCTAACGATGATATCAACCAGCTCAAATGCAGCCTGGCTCAGTCACACCTGGAAGGTGCTCTCTCCCATGGAGTGTGGGCTGGCCCACCTGAAGCCGGTTGAATGTAACTGGTAAAGATGGTTTGTTAAGCATTGATGTAGCAGTTGTTGGTCCATCAGATAAAAAATGTACATAATGCTTGTAAAATTTACAAGTGGAGACACCACGCTCCAGGAAGCCCAGGAAATTAGAATAGGTTACAGAATATTATTAACACTTATTGACAAACCTCGGGCGTTTTCAGGAGCGCAGACGACCTGCCTGCCCAGTAATAAACTCCCCTGGGGACCTGGATGTTTGATAAAATAAGAGGTCTTTGCCGCCTGGGAATAGTGCGGATCCACATTGAAAATCTTCTCTGTGTGTCTGTGCTGGGTCATTCCTCCACGCTTTGAGAGAGGAAGATGTTACTGTGTAGCTGTGATCTTTGCTAACCAAAATTCCAGCTAAAACTAGGGGATTAGATTCTCCTGCTGTAACGTTTTAACTCCTGTCTGTGGAGCTCCTCTGGATTTTGGCAGTTGTAATTTATCAGATCACTAAAAGAGATATATGTGTAGTCAAAGTTATTGATGGTTCTGGAGTGATATAAGTGAATAAATAATAAATAAACCATAACTGAAAGCATCGTAAAAGATATTTCCTGAGAAGCAGTCACTGACCCTCTTAACGTTACAAATACTGGATCTTTGCGTCAGCCCTGTGGTATTAGGATGCTGTAAATTACCCGTGCCACAGCTCAGAGTCGGGCTCTCTGCACGTGAAGTTAGGTAGTGTGAGCAGTAACGTGACCACTCCTAGACTTCTGAATCGCCTGCGTTCAGAGACAATTAAAAAGGTATAAAAAGAAATTAGCAGAATTCAAACTGTTCGTTCTCTGCAGCATTGAAGTTTTCATGTTATTTTTAAAATGTAAAATGAAGTTTTAAAGATGATTTTAAAAAGCAGTTGCTGGATATTGCACAGGGTAATGGCAGGTAAGGCTGAGAAGACGTACCAAGAAGTAGAACCAGCTTTGTCTGCAGTGTTCTTGTCAGATACTTGTCTGCTCTGCCAGGGAAAACCTCCAGCTGGAGGTTGCACCGTGTCTCCAAGCAATCCATGTCAAGGCTTAACTGTTGCTACTGGTAGAGGAATGTTTTCACCGTTGTCTGAATCTTACTTGCTGAAACGTAGTTATCTTTGCACTTACCCTGGTAAGTGCCCGGGTAGAGGAGATTATTTCCCCTCATCTTTGCAGAAGTTGTCCGTCCTTTCTCCCTTAAGAGTATAAATACTTATTTTTGAAATAAATTCTAGGTACAGTAGGGAGTGTGCCTTCCTGTTGAATGTGTTTGCTACAAGAACCGCGGTGCATTTGGTTCAGGTTTGTTATCCAAAGTGCTTAGCTGTGTCCCCTGTATTTTGTGTAGCGGTGCGTTTCGCTCTGCGCAGCTCGATCCACAATCAGTTTCTGCAGTGATTTTGCTCCCAGTTCCGTACTAACCTGCCATAATATCGTATTCCCAGGACAGCAATAAATCTGATGTATTTTGACTATTTATCTTGCAGGCAATAAATATCTGTTTACAAAGTGCATTTCCTCAATTTGTTCAAACTACATTTGAGCTGCTGCAGTCCTGGAGAAAAGAGGTGCTAAAGGTTTGATGCAGGAGAACGTTGCATTTAACTTCAGGGGAGAACTAAGCTTGTGATTCTGTCATCAAAGGTGAAACAGCAAAGCCCTATTTCTTGCTAACGTTAAACCGTTTATTCTTATTTAGCTGTCATTTTTATTACAGGTATCCGAGCTGATGCTCATGACAAAAAAATTCAAACATGCTTCAAAATGAATTTGTTGCATACCTAGCGTAGAAAACTCTGCTTTATGGATGGTAGCTGGAGGTGCCCTGTGGTTTACCACTGATTATAAATTTTTCAATATATATATTTAAAATTGATATTTGGAGCTGATAGTTTTTATTGGAATGCACTCTTACCTGCTTTATTTGTGGTTATAGGCATGTAGATGAACCCAAGCATATGGCACTTAATATCTTGGTGGGTTAAGTGCTCTTCAATTACACTAGATCTGTCGAACTGCTATTGATGGACGTATGGTTAGAAAAAATACTGAGTTATGATTGGGAGTATATGTTGCTGTAGGTTTTGGCACTCCAGTGTGCCCATTTATAAGCCACTTGGCTTGTATAACCTGATTATCACGGTCACTAGAAGTTATTTTAATGAGCTGATGAGTGTCACTAGTTGCTGTGGAAAGTTTTGTGAATGCGTACAGAACAATTTTGGTACAAATTAATTGTAACCTCTAAAGCCCCTGAAGCGTTCGAACTGAGTAAGCACCCGCTAGGTTGGTTGCTGCAGTGCTGGCGCTCACTTGGGGCAGTTTAGCTACATCTAAACTGCAGGATATAAACTATCCTGCTCTGTTTTTTCCAGGTTCTAGCACAGTAATGGGATCTTGTTGCTTCCGAAGTTCTAATACAGCAGCAATAAAAAGTAATCAATGCCATAAGGATACCTGCTAAATAAATAAAGCCCAGAACATTTGCAAATATCCGGATGAATTTTTGATTGCTTATCCTCAAATTGAGTTTTAACTGTTAGAGAAATTATCTGCTGAGAAAGAATGGACGTGTGCTGAGCGCTGTTCTGAGTCCTGTCATGAGCCAGGCTGAAAACGTGGGTGGTGAGCCTGGGATTTCCCAGTCAGGAACTCAGCAGTCACTGGCCACACAGCGTTTTCTTGGGCGTACGTTTAGAAACGGCCCCTTCTCAGTGGTTACCTCAGGTATCCAGAAATGAGATTTTGGCTATTTTTCCCTAACATCAGACCTCCTCTTTTGTAAGGGCTTGGTGCCTTCCCACGAGAGGCGGGTAACCAGGTTGAGATTCTCCCTTGTACCGTAGTGGATTGTGCCTTGCGCAGGCTGACCGGCGTGTCACTGGGACGCTGTGCTATATCATACCCAGATGTGCGTGTGCTAATCACAGCAGCAGCGGCCGCTGGCAGGGCCGCTTCCGCATGTCGCGATACAAATGCACACCTGGCAGTCAGTCATGATAGTGTCAATATTGCTGGGCCTCTCTGTGCTTTTTTTTAATGTAAGCCAGAGGATGAAGAGTGAAAGTAATACAAAATTTGAACAGTCTCATGTTATTTGGGCGAAAGAGAAATAAGACAGTGTCTGAGGGTCTCTGTGAGCTGCCTCTGTTTGGGGGCCTTTCACCGAGGGCATGTTCAGGAAAAACTGCCTCATAAAACTCTTAGGCAAATCATAGCTATAAATCATAGGCAGCAAAACAATTTCCCCCAAGCCAATGGCAAGTCGTTGCTATATCTTGAGCGTAAATTACTAACAATCAGCAACACACCTAGGAAATGGAGCAAGCCTACAGTATATTTACGATTTATCAGAGGTGAATATACTTTTGACAGAATTTAAGATCTCCAGAAAAACATAAAGAAATAGGTTTGTTCCTCAGGTCATACTTACCTCCCTTTCCTGGGGATCTTACAGCTGGTGCAGAAGCTGCTCAGTGCTGCCTTTTTTTATTGCCCATTCCTAAGTCTGAGGTAGTTCGGGGGTTGTTTTTCCTTCTTTCATCAGAGGGCATCATCTGACGGACAAGATACAATTAAATGCGTATGGGCTAGATTCTGATCTTATTTACAGAGACTGCAGTAAATCTGAGCTTGCTCCTGTGACTCCAAGGGAGTCATTCTAGATTTATGTCGGTGTAAATGGGATCAGAATTTGCCTTGTATAAATTAATAATAAAGAGGGAAAAGAAGTGTTCATGTTCACGCTCCTAGCCCCTGGCACAGGCTAAGGTACTTTCCTTAGTCGTCTCCGTTGAGCACGGAGAGGTTCAGTTGCCGTTGGACTTCAGGAAGGGTTGAACCTGGTTTTAGAGCTTTCAGGGAACCAAACGTAATTATTAATTAATGGTAGTATTAATTATAAATGCTGGATGTGTTGCTGTCAAAGTCATTCTGTTATGTATCTGTTTGTTTATATCTGTTTCTGTGTTCGCCTTTGGTAAAACTAAGGGTCGCTTCTGCGCTTTGAACACTCCTTCTCCTTCTTAATCTATACTTTCTTTTCCTGTCAATTCTCCTGCCTGAGGCATGCTGCCAATGAGGTGCTGCAGGTACCTCTTACTATGAAAGAAGTCTTATTTTTTGGCAATAGTGATGAACCAAACACGATGCTCAAGGTTTCCTACCCAAAAAAGTCCTGTCTTGACTCTTAAACATGAACCTTCCACTGGCATTGGCCAGTGGCTGAAGGTACAGCATGAAAGAGTGCTGAAATGTTTCTTCCCTATAGAGATATGGTCTTGTTTTCTTTCCTCTAGCGTGGTGGAGATCCAGAAGAATGAGTATAATATGCATCTTTGGTAAACATTTTTCTGAAAAGTAATAGTCTTTTAAGCTGTAGTGAGTCAGTCTCCACAGCCACTCAGGTGTGACCAGCAAATTGTTCGTTCTGAGGACTGGGGGTTGTGGTAGAAGACTTTTTTTTCCGCATCCTGTGATTGCAGGAACATAAATCAAAAATATTCTATTTTCTTTTTTGCCCAGGAAACAAAGGCTAGCTGTGAGGAAGCAGAGAGGCCAGGTTTATCTCGGCTGACACTGAGTCTTGGAGAAAGATGTGTGCTGTTATGGAACTCAGAAGTGGCAGATCCTGCAGCAGATACAGTCAGTGCCTTATTTAAGTGTCAGTTGTTGTGTGCAGTGACTCCCACCCCTTTCCAATTTGTAAGTACAAAATAACAAAACGAATTTTTTTTGTTACCGTTTCCCATTGTTTGGGGTTTTTTTGTCGGAAGACTGCAGTGTGTCTCTTTTGTGGTAGATATTGATAAGGTGCCTGCCAGTTAACATCCTGAGGAGCTGCACGGGCACAGAGATGTTCAGGCATCTGATTCTGCTGTTGTCTCAGGTAGGGAGGAGTGAGGAGGTACATTCATAAGTGGTACTTTCCTCCCTTGGGTTTTCATCCTGTGGCTTAATGTAACTACGACTCTCTTCTAGTACCTGTCCATCTGTAGATTTTCTTCTTTAGCTCTAGACTTCGACTGTTTTACTGTAGCTGTAGACTTGTACCATTTAGCTGTGAGCAGCCTAAACCAAAAAAGCTTTATCTGAACTTCCACAAACTCCATTTGATATTGAATAAAACAGGCTTGTGTCAGTAGAAAGCCTGGAAACAGGCTTTGAACAAACGAGCATGATTTCCCTCTTCATTTTTCTCTCTTGAAGTAGTTTGGTTAGTGCGTTTATGATGTGGAAGTTGCTGAGCGTGCTACAAGCCAAACCATGAATAAAACCAGTAGATTGACAGAATATCTAATTTTTGCAGAAAACAAATTCTAGCTAATTGCAAGTGGTTGCTGAGTTTTCCCTCCCTCCTTTCTGGTGTGGTCTCCTCAGTCCATTCCCATACTGGAAGTGCAGTTACCTCTTGTACATCACATCAACGTTGTTTAAAATCATCTTCATCTGTCTCTAGTACTTTTATCTGAGATTCCAAAAGAATCTTAAGACAAGACAAGCTGGTAAAGAAAAGTGCAAAGTGTTAAAGTGTGGGGTAGAATGTCCCTATCACATTGAAGGTGTCTTTACTTAGAAATGGATACTCTTTCATGTTATTGCAGTAAGAGTAAAAAAAAAATCCAGTTTTTAAATTAGACCAGTAACGGGAAGACTGGCACTTTGTTGAAAACTGTTAAGTGATTTAGAAAATAAATTCACGAATACAAAAAACCTTTTAGAGTTCAAATTCCAATGTTTATTCTACTTGTGACTATTCCTTAATGTGTTTCCTTATAGAGGGAGGAGAATCAGTCTCTGATGTCATGTAAGGCAGTAATACGGCAAGTGGCTGTTCTGTAGCTTTAATGTACTGTGTGAACATTAGAGGAGTTTTCATTAATTTCCTTTTTAAATCACTTAATCGTTTTCTAGATAAAGAATAAATATGTATATTTTATATGAGCGCATAAACTGAGTACTTGGCAGGGGAAAAAATCAGCTGTCAGGTCCAAAGTAGGTTTAAAATATGACTTCCAAGCTTTACTGGATTCTTCAAACTCTTTGGTATCGATGTGATTTTTGGGTAACTGATGCTGAAGGGTCATTTTCAGTGTATCAGTGCACACACGGAAAGGTGGTATTAGATACCTAACTTTAGGTCTGAACTTGGTGACTCGAGTCAATCTGGTGCTATGGTCAGGTACCTCTGGGACAGTTTGTTCATTAGAGGTCTTGCTTTCAAACTGGTGTACAGCTTTTTGGTGTTTCATATCTGTTTTCAAGGTAGCTGGTATTTCTTTTAAAGCTCCTTTTACATAAGGAACAACTAATGCTTGTTTCCTTCAGAGAAAAACTTCATGGAGTCCTGTAATCTTGAGACCATGAAATCAGTGCATCTTCTGTGTCAGTGATTTTATTGTCAGCTATTTCTCATACTTGATGATTATGGAAATTCTATTTCCATAACTGTGGAACATCAACAAATCTAAATAGTGACATTTACGTGACAGCTGATATCTGGGGATGCCAGCAGAGTTTTCAAGAAATAAATACAAAAATCATGTAGCCCTCCTCAGAAGTCCAGTTAGTTGCAAAACCCATTACACATCTGGCTTAGTGATACTATCCCTGTTAAGAAAAATATATAGTATTAAGTTGTTTTTTGGACTTTGCTCATAGCTGCCTTTGGGGTATTAGCATCTAATTTCTTTCCTCTTCTTCTCTTGGATAGAAATCAAATGGCTGCACAATCTCCTGGAAACTCCCCAGTATCTGAATCCTGAATATCTGTTGCTGGAATGAGAGGTCAGACAGCTTCTTGCGGGTAGAAGAGCAGAGGTAGCAAGTGCTGCTTTCAAAGGCCGGGCTGTCGGTGGAAGCTGTTGGAAGGGATGTGCGCTGATCTCTGACAGATTTTGCTCTCAGAAGTTACTGTGTTTTCTCTTGGATGATAAGATGCAGACAGAAGAAATATTATGAGGAACTGAATGATTCAGATGACTATCAACTCTAATATGTTCAGTTCAAGGCTGTGTAGTTAGTAGGGCCACGTACAGGGACCTTACAAGTACTTTTCTACCTTCTGTCAGGTACTGGTAATCAGGGATGAGAGGTGATGGTCCCAGAGGGACGGTTTGAATTACAACTTTTGGAATGCAGTCAAATGTAAGACAACCTCCCCTGCTTGTCCCTGCCCACTGCCCAGTCCCCACACCCCCATTTGAATTAGCATGGCTGGTTTTCCTTGCCTTTTTTGGATTGGCTGTTTTTGTGATTTGGTGTTGGTTTTTGGTTTTTTTGAGTATTATTTGGAGTTGCCAGTGGGGTTAATTCCTTGGCTGTTCTGTCAAATGCTAGGTTCTCGTACAGATATTTGTGTCTATATGAACAACTGTTTTTTAATAACCTGCCAAGAAGCTATAATCTTCCATTGCAATCCCCCGGGATTTAATTAGAATGGTTTTCCACAGCCTGACATGTTTATGGGGCATAGGTAAAGAGACAGTTCATAAAGCTGTCAATTTTCTGAGAAATTAAAGAAAAATTGGGCTGCTTAGTGCCTTGGCAATTCCATGCTGCTGATAGTAGCGTTGCAAACAATGAAATCAGAGGCAGTGTAACAAGATACTGATGCATTAGAGATGGGGAGGGTTTAAAATTATATACAAAGGCATTTGTCAGTTTGAATTTGAATGTGGAAGAAGAGAAATATGGAAAACAAAATATGAACTCCAGTACCTGCACATTAAACTGCCCAGGTTGAAACAGTGCAGAGCTGAACTGTAGCCTCTTCACTGCGTTAACAGTAGCTGTAACTTTCTCTCCTAGGGCAAGTGGGAAGGGTGAAAACTGTGAAAAGAAATAAGGCTGGACTTGCCCCTGAGTTCTGTCCTCTTTGCTGACTGGTGTCTCAGGATGCTTGGCCGTGTAACGAAAGGGTATGAGTGATTCGTAGAAGTGCAGTTCACAGTATTTCCTCCTAGCTGAGACAGTCCAGGTCTCCTTGAGACTTACACGCTGGTGAGTACAAACAATCCAGCTGCCCAGTTCTGTCTATTTTGGGTTTTAGTAACTTTTCAGCTGAGCTCTTCAGGTGTTTCTGAGTCTGGCTCCCTCCTTGAATGTAAACCAGCAGGTTTATGGCTCTCGTGTATGACTGTTTGTGAAAAAGGAATTAGAGTTGCTGTCACTGCCTCTTGTGCACATCATCTGTAACTTCCCAGTAGGGTTACAGTGGTGTTAAGAACAGTGAGCAATAGGAGTCTTGGGATGTGGCTCGTGTAGAGGATTTGGCATTTAAACAGAATTTAATAGGAATGGTTCATGCCTCTGTTCAGTATCAGACATATACTTCTATATCATATTTTCATGAATCACAGAATCACTTGGTTGGAGGAGACCTTTAAGATCATGGAGTCCAACTGTTCCCCCTGCACTGCCAGAGTCCCTGAACCACGTCCCTCAGCACCACATCCACACGGCTTTTAAACGCTTCCAGGGACAGGGACTCCAGCGCCTCCCTGGGCAGCCTGTTCCAGTGCTTAATGACCCTCTGTGGAAATGCATTTTTCCTGATCTCCAACTACATTCCCTCTGACGCCACTTAAGGCCATTCCCTCTCGTCCTGTCATTCATGACATGGGAGAAGAGACCGACCCCACCTCTCTACAACCTCCTTTCAGGTAACATTAATTAGTTTGTATTTATATTACTGACTATAAAATCAGAGGCCTGTATTGTGTTTGTCGTTCAGTTTGAGTGGCTTTTGTCCAATTCTGGGAGTTACATTTTAGGACTAAATATAGGCTGGAGAGCGTTCAAGAGAAGGTTAACAGCACAAATAGAAAAAACTCATGAAGCATAGCTCACTGAGGAAAACCTGGAAAAATATTGTTTCTCTTGTCTTCCAGAAGAAAGCAGTTTGCAGAGGCACAAAGCAGTTTTTGGATGCATCAAGGGCTCCTTTGTCTCCAGATCCAGTAAAGTCATGCCAGGGAGGTTGCTTTGCCAAAAATGACCGACTTTAGGAGGAACTTTCTAGCTGTAACAAAGTCAATCCCTGGAAAAGCAGCTTATGTAGCCTTTGCTGGTGGAGACTTTTAAGAAGGTTAGACAAATACCTGCTTGTATTTTCTGCCTGCTGTAGTACACAACAGAGGACTGCTCTAGTTCTGTTCTTTTGCATTGTACTGTCCTGAGAACTGGCGAAATAAGAGGACGCATCCCACCCCGATAAATTGTCATAGCTTCAGTTAATCAAGGGCAAACGCTGGCAGGGTGTACCTTTGAATACTGCGTGGCAGCGGTGTGCTCTGCTACCACAGATGAGGCAGCCGGAAACCCAGGAACTGGTGAAGGAAGTAAGTTTGCTTCACCCGGATCTTGGGCTGCACGTTACCCTGCTCAGGGGCAAAGTGTGCACAGCTGAACAGTCTGTTGAGGATGTGCGGACTAAGCTCTGCGTTTCTCCTCAAAGTAAAGAGCGTGACATTTTAGGCCGTCTTCCCTGTTACCATGTGCTCTCTCTCTCCCTTTATCTCTGCTCATCCCTGCACTCACCTGTTACACACTGTCAAGGCAGTTGAATGTCTCCCCTGTGTGCTGTTCCTCCTTATGTGCAGCGCAGCGGGTGACACCGGGAGACCCTGCGCTCGAGTCCCGCAGCACTGTTCCCGCTAATCACAATTAGCGCTGTCGGCATTTCCTGGGGAGCCTCTTGTTTGTCTTCACTATGCCATTGGTTAATCCACGTCATTTCCTTTTGTCTTATTCTCTGGCTGTATTGTCTCCTCTTTCACTCTCATTTATTTATCTTCATTAATATTTCTATGCTGTTTTTTCTCGTGCTTCCTGAGTTTCCTCTCTGCCCAGTTTATAGTCATTTCTCCTATAAAATACATTGTAGGAGCTATCAGACAGTTTGTGTGATGTGTCTCTTAATAACCCTAAAACACCTTAGGGAGAATACTTTTATAGCCCAAAACAACATATTCTTGCTTTTCCCAAGATTATTTAACTTCCTATCTTTTTCTCATTTCTTTTTAGTTTCCCACCACGCTTACGTGGTTGGGGGGGGGCGGTTTCCAAGCAACTATAAAAGAAAAGTTGCCAAGCCATTGGATCTAGGTTTTTTTTACATTCCTACATGTACATGATAAAAAAAGGAGAATAAAAGTTTATGAGCAGAGAGACCGAAAAAGAAAGGAGTGGAAGTCAAGGAGAGTTTGTGCTATAGGTCAGCAAAGAACACAGAGATTGAGTGCAGATCAAAGAAAGTTAAAAATTCTTTGACAGCATTTGATTTAGAACAGCCATGCTGAAAAGTCTCTTGTAATAATTTATCCCACCTTTCACTCAGGGATTGCTGAGCTGTCTTGAAGGAATTCAGAGAGTGTGGAATACAGCCACTCTTCTCGTTTGTGATTTGAGAAGACGGGATGCAATGTCATGTGTCAGCATGTGACCAAGGAGTCACCCTCCATCAGGACAGCTCTAGATGGTTTCTGCAAAAGACTGTGAACTGAATATTCTTGGAAAGGAAGCAGTTTTTCCTGCGCTTCTTGAGGCTGATGGAAAAAAGCTTAGAGTAGAACAACGGGTGGAATTGTTCTTCCTCCTGAGATCATTTAACGTTTTTCATTGAACAGCGTAGGAAACATCTTATTTCTATAACGTTCTTTGATAAGGAAAATGACCTGTAGGCATTAAATTTGTGAGACATTGTGATGCCAACAGTATGGTTTAAGGGATGCAGTTTAGTTTTTAGCTGGAACTTACTGAAGCTTCATCTAGAAAAAAGAATGTGTATTAAAAAAAAAAAAAGATGGTGAGTACTCATGTCTGACCAGCAGAATTCGTATGGGAGCAAGAACTCTCAGAAACTGTCAGAAAGGGGTGACTGACATCAACTTCTAGTCTTACCTTTCATTCAGCGTAGATGGTGTTTAGCACATCTTGAGGATGATAAGCAAAGGTACAAAACCAGCTTTTGAACGCAGTATTTTGTCACAACTATGCTTTTTTTTTTTTACTGTGTTGTGTGAGGAGCAGAAATTAAAGTAAGAACCGTGACAAGACATGTTTTGTAGAAGTACGCTGCTACTTCATGGCTAGATGTCAGTAAGAGAATCCTTGGATGATGAGATGGATGTACAGGTCTGCATTATCCATGTCTACTTTTACTCAGATGTATCTTATCCTTAATCTCTGGTCTGCTTTTTTTCATACGACTTCACTGGCGAGTTTCTCATGCTTTTATTCCATTCCATGTAGAGACTGCGCCTAACTGATTAATACCACACATTGCCGCTGAATCTGCCGTACTTTTTATTAGGGTGTTTTGTCTCTCTGCCTCCCTACCACATCCTGTGTCTGTCTTTTGGGGCTTCCTCTGTTGCAACCATCCGAGTGGGGTGGTTTCATTGTCCTTCCACTTTGAAGATTACTAAATTTTGTGAGGTTTAAGTGATAAATATGTCTGAGCTGCTCACTCTGACTATATATATGTGATCCAGTCCCACTCACTCTAATGAGGTGTCGGCTTCACAGGTGGCATTTCTCTGTTAAATAAGAAACCTGAAATTACTGGCCAGCCTAAGCAGTCACGGAGGTTCTCACTAAGGCCAGCTGACAGAGAACCTTATCAGGGTGAAGAGTAATTAGAGTCTAAAATAAGAGGTCTTAGTCATTCCTTGGAGGGAGTAGCGATCTTTAATGACATCAGGCCATGAAAACAGAGATTCTTGTCAGAAAAATGTAGACTTTAAGACTTAGTTTTTAAATCTAAGCTCTCCAGATTTCGATGGGCTTTGCCAAAGTGTGTTAGTTTAAGCAGAGACGCAAGCTTTTCTGTAGGCTTGTGTGAGCCTGTCTGATCAGTCTTCACTTTCACTGCTTTGAACTAAGACTGTTTTGATTAAAAAACCCCTATTAGATTCAGCGACCCACTGCATTTTTCCTAGCTTTGTGGAGAAGTCTTTTGTGGCTTTTAGCATCAGATGTTCCTACAGTTTCTAATTGAAATCAGAGTATATGCAAAGTGTATATTTCCAAGAGTATTAAAGTAAGTGTCGTAACACTACAGCACTGCATAAAATGATTCACCAGTGGCAATGCGGATTTTACCACCCTGAATTTAAATGTGACTTCAAATGCAATAGCCATTGGTAATGGTTTTGGTTTTCTGGTTCCTAAATTGCAATCTTGAAAGATCTGCTTGACATCCTACATACTAATTATTTGCTTGAAGGTTTGTAACACAGAAACAAGTTGTACCTTTTGGCCTTGCTTAGCCCATTAATACCTGGTGTTAGCTAAAGTTCCTTTCACCACATTTTGCTGTACAGTAAAGGATGTGGATGCATCTTCTCATTCTTCAGAGCAACATTTGAGCAGCGCTTCAGGGAAGCTGTTCAAGTTGCTTATTGATACATGTGCTCCAGATCTTGCTTTTTAAGTATTTTGGCATGGGTTCAGGCCACACACCAAAGATAAGAGCCTCATGGTCCCCAGGGCTTAGTGCAATTTTCCAAACACTACTTTGTAAGTCTCCCATCAAATCCTTGGTTTATGTGTAGTGGGGTTTTTTTAACATAGATTCACTATTTCGCAGTCTTTTAATGAAGTGAGAATTCCAGTTCCCTGGATGACCAGAAATCTTATTGGAATACGTCTGTATCTGTCTTTATATCTGCACTTAGACACCTGTGTCTGAAGTCAGATTAAAGTTGTCTTCTTGAATGACATACACAGTGGAGTCCCCTCCTTACAATCTATATTCCTCAGCTGTAGTTGCTGCAACTGCAAGTGGATCTGTGTGTATTAGTCGTCTGGATTGTCTGAGCTGAGATCTGCCGTGCTTTTTAGAGAGCATTTTCCTAATGCAAAGGGTTTGATTTAGTGGTAGTATTATTTATTATTGTTGGGTTTACTTTTCCGAACCCTGGTTACCTTGACTTTCCTGGGCAGTGTTTCTCTATAATGTCGCCTTCCCCAAAACTCCGGTGGTGGTCTAACTACAGTGGTCTGCAAGTGTGTGTTCTGGTGTCAGACACTATGTGCAAAGTCCAGGAGACATGAATTTTCAGTCAGCTACAGTTATGGGCACTGTGTGCTGTCTTGCAAAGAACGTTTGCTCGTTGATCTGTTCCCATAAATCCCAGTAAGAAGAAGCAGCATCTGAAGGAGAAGTCACAGTTGCAGAACCAGTTCCCTGTGTGCTCTGAGCAAGCCGTGGGAAGCCAGCCCTGGCTGTCCCTCTTCCCTTCCTTTGCCACTTTTTCAGCTGGGGCCTTATGTTAGGACTTCCGACAGGACAGCTGCACCTTCTAATTCCACCATCGTGTGTTTGAATCATGTTAGTCATAAACTCGTTCTAATGATGTAACGGCTTCCAGCAAGCTAGAAATCACCTTAGACTGTAAGTCATGTTTTAGTTTGTGCTGTCACTGTGGGGCCTCTGGAGTCCCAGGTTCTGACCCTGAGAGTGCTCCGAAAGTTGTCTTTTGGTGGCTTTACATCAGTTTGTCCGGCAGCCCTGAATGCACAAATGCAGACGGCTTCTGTCTCTTTTCTTTTTTCCCCAAGAGTTGGTGGCTGAGCAAACCCAGAAATGAGAGAGCTGCTGTTTTCCTAAAAACGGGATCATATTCCCTGTCTTCTGTGCAGCAGGATTGCAGGCAGCGTTCAGCGTAGGCAGTCGCTCTGCCTGTGATTAACGCTTGGATGTTGAGATAATTGTGCGATTTTTACGTGTGCTGTTCTGCTGAATGCAGCAGGGCAGTGTGTTATTTCATCTGCTGTACAAAATTGTGCCTATCACTGGCTCAAATGAACGGGATCAATTTTATGCTTGACGCTTGACTGTGGCTGGAATGGTGGTGGCATGTCAACAGCTACAACAGATCACGTGGCTCTCAGATGAGGAAAGGATTTTAAGATCTAAAGCTGAAGGTTAGGTGTATTTGTGAAGGGGAATGCAATAAAAGAAGACATTTTTTCAGTGCATCAGAGGAAGGGGCTCTAAGCACCCTCTCCTGAGGAATTCTGCTGCATATCAGTGAGGGTAAAGTGGATATAAGAAAAATGCCGTGTGTATGGAGAGCATTAGGAAAGGTCATATATTTCAAAAAAGAATATTGTTTACAAGGACTGTTAATAGGTTTCAAGGGAAATGTTAATTTTTTTTTCCTGGCTGAAATAGCTACTGTAAGTTTTTAATGGTTAATCATTCATTCTTGAATTTTTATATTAAGCATTTCATATTACTTTATTGACTTAACTTTTATGCTCTTCTTCATTTTGACAGTAAAGAATGACCAGGCAATACTCTTTGAAAATTGGAGACCATTTGCAGCTGCTCTCTGCTGAGGAAAGTGAATAATAGGGTGCCCTCAAGGAATTTCAAAGGTATCACTCAACAGAAACTTTTGTGTCTGAAGAAAACTAGATCATTTTATCATGGTAGGCATACTGATATGTTTGCTTTAATAAAATGCCATATTTCTGCCTTTAATCTCTTGTCAACCAGCTATTAAAACCCCAAAGTGTATGCGTGCAGCACATGTAAACACTTGTGGTTTCGTTTGCCGCACAACATACAAACAAAGCGTCTAATTTTTGTTGTGTGAACAAGCTGTAATAAACTTACTGAGTAATGGCAATGAGGTTCTTTTTCTCACCCCCCTCAAGCCAACAAATCAATTTGATTTAATTCATAATCCATGCAGTTTTTTAAAAGCATTATCTGAATCCTACAGGGTTCTCTGAAGTGGCTGGGTAAGGAAGTCCTGACAACAGTTTTCCATGTAAATGGTGATGAGCACCTGAAATAATAGCGGTGTTGGTAGGTGACTACTTATGAGAATTGACATTATGTGCCTCAAGCCCCCTGGAATTTTGCACCTGCACTGAACAGTTCCCCTTGTCTTTCAGCGTGGCAATTTGGGGCTCTTAACTCACTCGTCATTTCTTGCCTGTTAAGGCAAGGCTTGAATCGGTGCCCGCAGTAACGGAACTTTGCTTTGGAAGGAAAAGACGTTTCCTGTGGTCTTGCATCATATTCATTCAGAAATTCCTCAGTCTTTGGGTGGACAGGGATACCTTAAGGAGTTTAGGAGTTGTTTCAAATAATAATAGAAGACTAGAAGATAATATATTCTGAACAATATTCAACAAATATGTTCTGAGAAGCAGTTGTACTCTTTATGAAATAGGTAATAAAATAACGGCATTAACAGGTAATATCCGCGTGCTGTCTGCTGGTCCCCCCGCTATTTTACAAGGTGGTGTAAATGGAAGAAGCCTGTTTGTTCATGAACCGCTGCCTCCAAACCTGGACTGAGAAAGAGGCAGCACTATACATTTGTCAGCAGTCACACAGCACCTCGGTGAACCACAGACGTTTGGCCATGTGGGTGGTTAAGAGGGAAGAGTGAAGCTTCACACTCTACGACTTGCTACAGGATGGACACAACCACCTGTATATGAGCAAGTCAGCAGTGAAGAGTGTTTCCCCCGAGCCCAGTGCAAAAGGAGCCGTTGCCACACTAAGCCAGTAGCTACACCACCGACTGTCCGTCTGTACCCGTTCTTCTCCCTGCTGTGTTGACTCCTTTTCGGTGTTTCTCTCATTGGAATAGTGTTAAATCTTCTCATTTCTGCTTCTGGGGAAGTTTTTCAGTACTGCTGCTAATTTCTGTGCCTTTTCTCTATCTGCTGTGTTTTCTCTGAGATGAAGTTTATCATTAGGAAGTCAGTGTTAGAAATAAAGAAACGTGATAACTTTAACTACTTTCATTGTTGATATGGTTCCGTAAATGGGACCTGGTTTCAGTTTTCATGTGTGCAGGTGGTCAATAATAAGGTAACTTCATAGGGCTGTCCAGATTTTTGTCCTTACATTGTTAATGTTCTACGTTTTCTTTTATTTTTCAATGGGTTGGAGTAGCTGCTTACCCCCATGAGGCATTAACTCATTTTATCTTCCTTTCAGAGAAAGTTAATGTTCCTTTTCTGTGTTGAATTTCAAATACCTGGTTTGCTGGGTCCTTTTAAATCTCCAATTAATCTTCTTTAGTTTTCACTAACTCACATAATTCAGCATGTTTTTCCACCCCACTGTTCCCTTGCTTTCTTCTATCATATATTTTCTTTAATTAGTTTGTTGGACCCACATTCTGCTTCTTCCTAAACTGAAAATTAGTAACTAATCTTTTAATCATGAGAAGACATTCCTCTAGTCTATTACTTCGTTTACCTCTTGAGTGTTATCAGAACTTTTTCTTCAGATATGGTGTTTATTCAAGCATCTTTTTTTCTTCTTTTACTAATTTCTGGCCCTACTGAGAAATCCTAATGCATTGAAAACTTGTAAGCTTACGTCATAGAATTTGTCTCACTGCCTGTTTTATAGCTGGTCCTTGGATTTTTGTGTGAGCCTGGTCACCGAGTTATTCTCGTATCTCGTTGCCACTAGCACTTTTTCGTTCACATTTCATATAAAGAATATATTCATAAAAGTCTTGGTATAAGTTAACCACTGCCCAGTAAGGAGTAGTAAATTATTGAATAGGTTGGTGCTGTTCTGTATAATCACAGCTTGTTGCCACGCGAGCACATTCAAATGATTTCCTTCCTACTGTCTATGAACAGGGATCTTATTTTTACTTAGATACTTACCTAAGTATTTCTTAAACTTCCGTAAGGTATTAGTATCCTCTGACCACTTTTTTACTAGTAACTCAGTAAACTGTAGTACAGTTTTCAACAACTTTTAAGTCATTGAAGAGCTTTTGCTTTGATTTAGAGCTGGGTGTGCAGACACCGGGGGTCCTTCTATAACCCTTCAAGCTGCATTCTCTCTCTAAATTTTTGGTTAAATGTTGGCTGCTTCCAACTTCTGATTTAAATTATTTCTTTTTTTCAGCATTTCCTGTTGTCACATAATCTTTGACAGCTTTTCCATATTGCTGCATTGTGGATCACGCACTGTTGGTGTCCTGTGATGTCTGCGAGGGGCGTTGCTCTGGATCTCCTCAGTAGATCTCCTCAGTCCCTGATTCCTGTGGTCTCCAACATGAAGCATTCTTGCCTGAGGCTGCAGGCCTTGCGTGGGCAGAGCTCTGATGGGAATTTTCCCCAGGCTGTGGCTGTAAGGTTTGTAGGGTTCTTCAGCTCCCATGTGAAGTTACAGGATTTTTTCCTTTCCACTAACACGATTGCTGGAAAAGGCTTCTTTATGGTAACAGAAACATGGTAACATGGCTCATCTGGCATTCTTGAAACAGGGAATACTTCTCATCAAATAGCGGAACGGGGTGGGTTGGTGACCTCTTTGTTTTCCTGTGTTATGCTCAGTCTTTATGGCTACACCTCAAGAAGTAGACCTGGAGGTATTTCTGGATCCTGAGACAAGGTGCGTGTCTCAGGCAGCATTCTAAGCCCATGTGTTTCTGAGGTCTGGCACGCAACAGCTTCCTTCTGGCACCCCTGCTCAGCCTGCCGGTGTTCGTGATGAGGAAACTGAGGGACGCGGGCCCAAAGGACCCTGCTGCGGGGTCCTGCCAGATCTTCTAGCATGCTCTGGATGGTTGAAGTATGCCCAGTGCTGGAGAGGGCTGTTGTTCTGGTTACTCACATTAAATGTGACTGGGTGTGGAGTCCCTTGGTTTCTTTCACTGATGGACCATGCATGTGGATGAGGTTACTGCTCAGTTTCAAACAGTGAAGAAAAAAAAAAAAGGCTGTGTATACAATTATGAATTAATTAGAAAATTATTCTATTACAACATTTGACCACAACTGTAATCTATTACAACCATTATGTGTCTCTGAATTTATTGCTGACAAATTGCACTGTGTAGTCTGGATTTAATACTTAGAAAATACGATTGCAGGAAGAAACTCGTTTTCTTTGTAATGGGATTTTTTTGTCAAGTCATTTGAATGTGACAGGAGGTCTGACAGACAACTGGTGAACTGTATCAGGTCTCAGAAAAGAGCGCAGGGTTCTGCTTTTAAAAACTGGCTTTGATACAAATGAACATTGTTTTTCAACATTCTGAAAACAGGCATCAAGTATGTCTCAAATTAATTATTCTTTGCTGCATGGAGGCAGACAGCAAGCAGGCAAGGCAATAATTAGGATGGAGCTACAGCAAAAACTGACCCAGGAGACGCCCTTGTTTGGTGGCTGTTTTGGGGGTTAGGCATACTTTTTCACTACTGGTAATGAAAAGTAAACTGTTGAAAGCCTCCTTGAGTGCCTGTGTCTGGTTTAGGGTAGAGGAGCTCAGGCAAACCAGAGAGCTGAAACATGGCACTGCGAGTTTGGGCCATGGTAACAGCGTGTGTTTTGCACAGTATTTTGAGCAGCTCCACTCTCCCTGCGCGTTTCACCCGTGGTGTTCTACACCCGGTGCAGCTCCACGCAGAGGCGCTGACTTGGCCAGTGCTGGTTGGCCTCTCTCCTGCCCGCTGCCCGTCCTGAAGCAGGCC
>NW_010414795.1:22837-31815 GCF_000710305.1 Buceros rhinoceros silvestris
GTAGCCTCATTAGCAGTAGTCTGGGTCTCGATCTTCCCCACGGTCCTCATGGCATGCAGGAAAACACAGATCCATCTTCCTGACACGTGGGTTGTCTTTGGAATGTAGAACTAGGAGAGGGATCGTGGATATTTTTCTTCCTGGGACGTGTGAAAGACCACTCTCCTCTTTCTGCCCAATAGAGCTCTTGATAAAGAAAGATTTTGAATAAATGCAGGGCAGTACCTGTAGTACGCGAATTGTGGGGGGGGCTTTTTGAGGTGCTTTTTTTTATGGTAATCTTTGGCAGTGCAAATGTTGGTATTTTCTCAAGAGATGCTCTCCGACTGAAAAGAGAACAGTTTGTAGCCTTTGCTCATTTCGAGTCACCTCAAAAGGGCAGGCAAAGTATTTATGCAAATAAAAATGCAGTAAGTACCCTGTGCTAATCTGACCGGTGCACTGGCAGAACAGGATCAGCTCCTCAATCTGCCATCACCTTTTCATGCATATTTAGGCAAATGGCATGTCTGCTTCCTCTGCAGCCTATAAGCACTTCAGAGCAGTGGCTGTCTCCAGCAGCCTCCATCTGCAGGACAAAGTGTGCTGAAGCCCAAGTTTTAGCTTTGTCCTCTGGAAGCTGTTTTCAGAACGGCTTTGTGGTAACTCTATAGACCTGCATTTTGGTGCCAAGAATCAAAGATAAAAATTAACATCCTGGTCTCATTTTAGTCCTGTTTCTGTCCAGGCTTTGCTAATGCATGCCTGAAGTTGGAAATTGGGGGGTTCTGTGGTCAGGGTAGAACTGGAATGTTTCTGGGAGGTACGTACAGAATTATAAAAGCTGAACTTACTCTTTTACTCAAACTGAAAGCTTAAAACACTCAAACTGCTTGTGAGGCATCATGACATGTTTGGTTCTTTTTTTTCTGGAGAATAAAAGATGTCCTCTTTCTTTTAGATCAGGTAAGATAGTCTTTATTGCTCCTTGCTGAAATGGGAGTGGAACACAGGAGTCCAGGAAGGGATGCGGATCTCAGGGTGGTAGATGGTGCACAAATGCAGAATTAAGATGGGGTTTGTGCATCTCAGGTGCCCACAGTCCTAGAGCACGAGGGGTAACAATAAAGCTGTGCTGCTCATCAGTAAAAGCAGTGGCCATGGCAGATCAGCTGTATAAGCATCGTTTCACCCAGTAGGATGGCTTCCATTTTTCCCTAGATAGATGATGAAATAGGTCAGAAGCCTCTTTCTGTTGATATCCTTCTGGTGTTCCCGCAGGGAAACAAGAGCTGTGTGTCACTGGTGCACCAAAACTCCCCTCTCTGTGCATGAGCAATTATCCCAAGGGGCAGGAGCTCCTCGATACTGATTTTCCTTCTTCCAGTTTTTACTGGATCACTGGAAGCTGCCATCGAAGGGTAGAGTAGTTTTCTTTGATGCTAGTAGTTTGTGTACCAAGTAAACCACTGCAAAATCTCATGGAGGTGGAAGTGATTCTCTTAGAATATGGCTTTGGAAATCTCAGGAGGAGGAATCAAAGCCTGGGTTAAACAGAGGCTTCCATCTGATGTGAAGTATTGCCGAGTGTACTGATATTAGATCTATGCTCAAAGCTTTTACAGATTTAAGAAACCCAACAGCAATAACAATACCCTACTCTCAGGATGAAAAATCGTAAGCACGGTGCATGCGAGCTGGCTCTGATAGGATCTGCCTCGAGTTCTTCTTTTACTTGGGGTTTTTGTTTTTGTTTGCAGAGACTGGCAGGATGAGGTGGCAGCTTTTTCTGATCACCCCATTTATAGAATTCACTAACAAGGAAAAGGGAAGAGAATAATTCTCTGCAATAACATTGACTTATTCTGTGATCTTGGGTATGTCACTGGATTATCGTGTGCTCGGCTTCCTCCAGAAGAGAACAATACCATTTCTGTGCCTTGCACAGGTGTTAGGGCTGGTGGGGTGAATAAAGAAGACCTTGTTTTTCATGGGTTGAACCTGCACAGAATGTTTCTAGTTCTTTTCAGTGGTTTGGTTTGGTTTTTTTGAGAAAAAAACCCAAAGAATGTTTCCAGTCAATTAGGGTACTCTAACTAGCGTTTACCGAGTTGTCCCATTATGCTTTGTAAGTTACCTTTTTCTTAAAAAAAAAACCAAACTTTTCTTTTTTGAAATTTTAGATCAACTTTTAAATGAAGCTGCCCTTCTAGGAAGAACAATTTTCTTTAGAAAATGTTGAAGCAAAATGTTTTTTACACTTCAACAGTGAAACTCAAAGCATTTCTGAAATAGCTTTGTCAGAAAAATCCCCAACTACTGTTTGATGTATTCAGTTACCTCTGCTGTACCCTCTATTTTTTTCAGCTGAAGCTCCATGTGTGAGTTTCTTGCAACAGTGAAAATTTTTTGAAATATGTAGTGTCCAACTTACAGACCAAAGTGCAGAAGAGAAAGCTGAGGTGACTTTTAAGTGCCTTTGCGATCTTTGGAGTCCAGTCTGATCTATCAATATTTGTATTTATGTGTGTCTTCTCCTGGCGCTTCCCAAGGAGTCGCCAGAGGGACCAAATTTCTTCCATATTCAAGTGATGAAACTTTTTTCTAGGGTCCTGAGTCAAAGCCTTGAGTCAGAGCTATGACCAGGCTGCCAGCAGCTATTTGGACAAAAATACCTGTTGTCTTGATCAAGGCACGAATACCTTTAAAGGCTGTGGTTTGCCTGGTGAGAATTGGTTAGTGCCTGTATGGTTTTCTGAATGCCTTAAACAGCTTTTCCAAATGCAAAATGCAAATTTTTATGAAGGAAGAAGTGCACTTACTTCATCAGGTCTTCAGGAAAGCTAAACCCAACACCTCATTCCCAGATTCATCTCTCGTCTACCCTCTTTCTTCCTGAAAAGGGACTGAAGAAATATTTATGTTCATTAACTATCTGCTGAAGCTTGTTGTAACAGGACAGAAGACAAACTTCCCTTTGGTGAGCAATTCTGTGATTTAATACTGAGCTACAGTTACAAATAAAAGAACCCCAAACCCCAGACTGCTTAAAACGTAACTACTAACGTAACAAAGCTAAGGCAAGAACAGCATCCAAAGAATTCATGTTTGAAGTAACAGATAATCCCGTAATTGCTACTTCTTGGTAAAATTTTGGGTATGTGAGAGGGAGCCTTTATTTTAACACGGCACATGCACATCAAAGGTGTTTTCCTTGTCTTTTATACAGTAGCTTTCTTTCAAGTAAAGAAACACCCACAAAGAAAGGGAAAAAACAGTTCTATTGTGCTCTCGAGTCAGTTCTTTTCTGCTCGGAAGTAAATGCTGGGTTTTGGCAGCCTGCAGATGGATACGTGTTCAACGCTGCGGAGGCGAATTGCCGCTACAGCAAGGACTGGGAGCGGATGTCAGCACGAGGGAATTATTGTCTGGTTTTTTTGTGAGTGGCTCTTTGCTGAAGGAGTTTGGACTAGCCAGTGCCAAGCCTTAGAGCAACGTTCGTTTCCTTCAGTTGTTGATCTTCGCAAAAAAGCCCCCTGGCCTCAGTGCAGATGTTGCAGGTTTCAGCGTTTGGAGAGGAATCCTGCCGTGTGTGCAGAGGCTGAGCAGAGCGGTCCAGTCAGCTTTCGGAGAGTAGGGATTTCACTATTCTGAGCTGGTCAGAGAGGTAGAAGTAGTCGAGAAAAAGAAGCTGTTCTCTTGCTGTGATTAGCTGAGAGTTGAACATCACCTGTACCGCAACATCTTAGAAATTAAGCTACTGTGCTTTCATAGAAACCAGTCTCCCCGCACGTGCAGTGTGATAGGAGATAGCCTGTCCGATGCTTTTGAGTTCTGCTATAGAAGTCCGCTGCAGGGTATGCAACTGTCTTTTTATCTCTTCAAAATTTTACAGAACACGTGTAAGCATTCTGCTTGTCTGAATTCCCCGGGACTTCCAAGTGACTGGCAGGAGCTGGTGAGGATTCGGTGTACTCCAGTTCAGAACCGAGCTTACTTTTCACATAGGTTTCATTGCTGCTTCTGCCAAAGAGCCTTTTCTGCATTCCTGAGAAAGGTTTGGCAGAGCTGTAGCAGTGACCTCCTTTTTGCGGTTGATGTTGAATATAAATCTCTTGTATGCCAATGTTTATTTCTTCTACTGCCCACCTTCTTTTGTCCTGCAACTTTAAGATTGTCACGGCATGGACTGCCTCTTGTTTAATGATCTGGATGATGCTCTTAAGTCATATGGTTTAATTTTAGATAGTCCTGTGAGGAGCAGGGAGTTGGGACTCGATGATCCTTATGGGTCCCTTCCAACCTGAGGTTTCCTATGATACTAGCGTGTATCTCCACGCTGTCAGGTCAATGTGCCTGTCTGCTCTGCAGTACAGTTGGCAGTAAATGACATGTTTTAATCCCAAAGATAGGACCCATGTCGCTTAGAGACAGCTCTGTTTCTTGTGCTGCACATGGATCACAGCACTTAATGGCCTTGAAGGAGGAGTACTCTTGTCTTCCAGCAGGTGCTTAAGATGGTGGAGCTGGGATGGAGCACTGGGTGAGGAGTGAAGCGTTTGGTCAGTTGTCTCCCTGAATGGCTAAAATGTATTTCCAGACTACCCTTTTCGTTAGCTGTTTCCAGAAAAGAGGGAACAATGAGCTCCCCATGGCCAGCCCGGGAGGGTCCCTTCTGCTTCTCCTGCAGCACCACCAAGTGATGGGAAGCAGGAGCTGCTCAGAGGTGCTGGAGCCACTGGGACCGAGCACAAGCCTTTTCTAGCAAATCACAGTCCACAGTAAGCTGCAAAACCTTCAAGGACAGTAAGTAACTAAATAAACCTGGTTGGTCTGGATATAAGGATGCCCCAGGAGGGCCTTTAAAAGCAAACTAACTGGCATAGCTCATGCTGTTAAAATCAAGAGGAGTTTTATCATGGGTTTGTAATGGCAGTGAATCTCAGCCAGAGCTGGGGGCTGTAGGACAGGATCCTACTGAACAGGGAAGCAGACCAGTATTTCTTAATGATGGTTTTCTTGTGGTTATAAACCTGGTTACCAACAAGTGAGGCTCTTCCCAAACCGGACTTTGTTCTTCGAGCCAGATCTCTGCAGCTCTTTCTTCCCAAGCTGCTAATGCTGTCATATGTGCCCGCCAAGTGCACTGCTGGGTAGGCAGAAAAGACCTTTGTCAAGGGAAGGTGTATGCTTGTGAAAACCTGAGCGTGACCTCATGCTTCAAACACACAGTCCTCTTGTCTTAGATACCAGCATGAGGGAAATGTGGGGATTTAGAAAGGAAACAGAGAGAAATACTTACTTCACCGTGAAAAGTGACCTTGGAAATGTGCATATCAATGAACCAGCATCTGCCAAGAAGTTATTCTGCAAACAGAAAACTGAAGAGCTGGTGGAATAGTGCTTTTTTCTTTCTGAAAGGGATGGCTGGGTGCCCATATGAATACTATATCTCCACAAAAAATGTGTATTTTTTTTTTTTTAAATCTCTTATCAGATACACCAAGATGAAATTAGTCTTGACTAAAAATGCTGTTGAGAGCCGAGGAGAATAGGGAATAAGAAACCCCACAGCTGCAAATGCTGGTTTAGTTTGTTTCATGTGAGCCTGCTGAGAAAGAGCAGGACCCTTGTCCCTGTGAAGTGTTTGCATAACCTTTCCAGTATCCAGCTCTGAGTGAGAGGGCTGTGGACATTTGCTGTGTGTCATGTGCAAGAGAGACGAAAAGTCTGATGGATCAGAGCTCATCCTGGAGCAGTAACAAATAGAAATAATTTTCAGGAATTTGGTACACCGGAGGAAACAAAAAAATGGGAGGGAGAGGACAGTCCTGAGAGTAATGGCTGTCCCCAGGAAGCGAAAAGGTGGGGAGACACGTTGAAGTGAATCGTGAGTTGCCAGTTGTCTTATATAATTTTTGGACAACCCATTTTAAGCAAAGCCAGTGATTCCTAAAGGCAAAATTATACTGTTACTTAGACGGCCAAAAGAACTTGGCTCTCTTTTTTCCCTTCAAACATTATACGTTACGTTTAATCTGGGGGAAGGGTGGAGGAAATCTCCAGCATTTATTGAATCACTACACGGGTAGCGTTGTCTTCATTCGGAGGGATGCCAACTACTTATCCTTGTTTGCTGAGCATAGGTTGATAGCTTGTGACCACAGGACACGATTTAATAGATTGAACTGTGTCAGTCTCCTCGGTAACTGGGCCAGGCACAACTTCCACCTGATTTTCACACACAGAGCTCTGCCTTAATTTCTTATTATGTGAAGGACCCACAGAAGTTGGAAACCATATTGAACTTGGTTGATTTTACTTGTATTTCTCTTGTAGCCTCAATATCCTGCAAAACAGCTGTCGCCAACCTGAGCCCATTCGCATTTTTGAACCCAAAGCATCCTTTGCCAAGCAGAATTGCTCATCAGCTGGTTTGTGCTCGTAGTCAATAACTGATTCGGTAACATCCTCCTCATGCTTGCCTGAGCAGGTTAAAGATTTGGAAAAAAAAAAGAAGGGTCTAATCAGTTTAAAGGGAAAAACCAAGCAGCGCTCTTAGATAAATCAACGTCTGGCCCGAATCTTCAGTGATGTGTATTATTAGCTTGGTGCAATTTGCAGTGAGTGCCTGTCTATGTATTTGGGGGCTTAGTGTAAAACAGAGTGAGCTGGAAACCCAAAGGTTAAACCAGATGTGGAAATTGCAGCAGTGAAGTGGCAGAAGGTAGGAATTTATCATAGCTGTGATGTTTTACACGGGCAATTTTCACTATTTCAAATCGAACTGCACATCATATTGCAATTTTTAATGTCCTCTGTGCACGCAGCCCCTCAGCTGGACTTAGAGTGAGGCATGGGGCGATGTAGGAAAGTTATCCGCAGTCTTGCTGGAGGTCTTTAGCAAGAACTTTGAGGAGTGTGATGCTGGCCCTTCTTTTTTCCCTGTGAAAAGGGAGACTGTGAGGGCTCAGGTCCATACTCCTCTGTGCAGAGCTGTGTCATGTCTAAGGTGAATGATTACCTCAGGGTCAGAGTGGAACGCTGGTGACCTTATTTATGCTGGTTAGTGCCTGATTTCATATACTGTCATACTGAATCTAGAGGGGTGAGCGACTGACTGTGAGATTGTGATTGTACCCTTTTCTGTAGCGCTTACTCAGGGAAGCGTGTGGTTGTACTTGAGATTTGAATGTGAACACAAAAAGCAAGTTACGGACTTACCACATACAAATTTTGGTGTTAGTCCATCCAAAATCACTGACGGGGAGATCTTAGGGTGCTGCATGACTCTGTGGTGGATGCCAGTCCGATTCTCTCTGAGCGTACAGTATTAGAGCCATAGGTAATGCCCGGAGTCCCTGAAACGCAGTTTGCATTTGCAGACTGGTCTCTCATTTGCTGCAGCCTGCGGGAGCCTTTGCTGGTGTAAGGAGCTCTACAGTAGCGTTATAAACCAATGATCAGGAAGAAAACCTGTATTTGCCTCATTCCCCAAAAGAGAAAACCACAGTGAAAGGCTAAAAACCAGCAGTTACTTTATGATGCCAACCTCTGCATTATTTTACAGAGAACTTTTTACAGGTAGAACAAATACATCTTTGCAGTAAAAGAAAAGGAGTGGAACGCGATGAAGACTTCCTTGAAGACTTCTGAGTCATGCGTGTGAGAGCTGCTCAGTGAGAATGGCTCCCACGCGGTGCAAGTGCTGTTCTGCTGCAGAGATTAATGCTGCTTGGCTTCATCTGCCAAATTCTGCAGCTTCCTGGCCTGCACATTACACCTGTGGCATTGCTACAGTTTGTTTTCTTCTTGCTTAATTTTTCAAGTGGAGCTTTGGGTTTGCAGGCAAAGGAACACGCACAAACCCCTTTGGGTTTTGCTCCTTTTGTCTTGCTGGGTAGCTTTCTGTCTGGTGTCCTTGCTGGGTGTTAAGAAAGGCCTAAAGAATTCCACGTGTTTAGCCAGGCACGAGAAAGCGTGTAGGAGGAGCTTTAGCTAACTTCTGTGTGTAGAACACGGTTAAATATGGATATCACATTCTCAAAACCAAATAAAACAACTAGCCTGGCCTTGATTCCTAGTCACCAGCGCAAAATATGGGAGTTGGGTTTGAAAACTGAGATGAACTTCATGGAGAGTTGTGCTTTGTAAGGAGCAGGGAGGCTCTCTGTGAGCTTGTCATTCTTCCCTAACCCTCCGGTTGTGTCAGGACTAGGGAGTTCCTTTGAATTCAAGTTAGCTGTGGGATGGTTAATGGTGTTCTAAGGTATGGAGTGCACTTGATCGTAAAGCTGGTAGCACAAACTACTTTTCTAACCTTGTGCTCTCATTTCTGAACAGATTTTGTCCGTGCAACTTACTTAGAGATTTGTAATCAAACGAGGAAGTTGCTTGAGTCTTGGTCCTGTAAACAGAATTTGGTTTGTGCCTGCGCAACTGCTGCTTTTATTTCAAAATCCATGTTCTTACAGGCTTCACGTCCTCAGTACTCAGTTTAGAATTGGATGGAAGCGTCTGCATGTGTAATACTGTAGAGCGTGTTTGACAGAGGATGTGACAGCTAAATTCCTGGCCATTTTGTCTATTCATCTTCCAAGACAGGGTGATTTCTCACCACGGAACACTGCTGTGTCTTCTCGTGCTGTAGAAAATGACCCATATGATAGTACAAATATTTCCAGTGCAGTTGTTTTAAGTGCTAATAGGAATGTGATTAGGCCAATGTAGAGTATGTGGTCTGAGTAATGCACGTCTACCACTTCCCTGGGATATTTTTCTGCTGGCACTGCCATATCATGATCCCTCCACAAACCTTTAGGTATGTTTCCATCATGGTGTTGCAGTCAAAATGGTAACTGCACTTAGATCTGCGCTTGAATCCGACTGTCTCTCTGTTTTTCACCTTTCTATGTGTTTTAATATATGAGGTTAAAATAAAAAACTTTACGGAATGGAGGGCAAATGGCTTCAGCCTCTTTCCTCTTTCCTTTCACTAA
>NW_010414795.1:31884-60495 GCF_000710305.1 Buceros rhinoceros silvestris
TTTTCGTTCCCTTCTGAACCCACCTGGGCCTATGTTTATTGAACTCCATACATTGTCAAGACAGTATTTGTAATGGAGCAGTACAAATGTAATAATATTACACAACTCTTGTTTAATTTTGAAGGCTCCGTCCTCAAGCAGCAGTGCTTATAATGGACGGTTCAGGCCAAATTATCCATTATTGCTCCCAAAGTTTACAATTAAACTATCGATCAAAGCTGGCAGAAAATTCTCAAACAGGCTGGGTGTGCACCGGGCTTGTTTTAGATGCAGGCTGAGGCAGAGAAACCCAGAAGCAGCCTTCAGCTAATCCTCTTAGTGCTACCCGTCCTGGAAGCAGCAGTGATTATGTGTCGTGCTTATACAGTTTTAATAGCGCAGGTCCTATGCAATTTGCGACCTCTATTTCTGTCCAGAACGATTGGAGCTTAACAGGTTTGGATCCACAGGGAGCCAGCTTCGGCTTTTAGGCTTCTTCAGACACTGCAGAATGCATCTTTTCTGGGGAATTCCACAATAAAATGACTGTTATTTATCATTACAAACCTCTTTATCATTTAGTCAATAAAAGGCCTCTCTCTCACACTTTTTTTTTCCATGGTGTGCTCAGAGTCAGAAATCTGTATTAGTCTCCCCTGGCCTGAAGGCAAGAGATGTCAAATGCTAAATCATGATCTGCCCTGGCTTTCTGGCTAAATTGTGTATGAAGGCCTGAGGCAAAAAGGTGCACATGCTCATTATTTGAAACAGAATGATTTTTTCCCCCCTTTCTTTCCTTTTTTTTTATTTTTGTTTTAAAATACATATTGAGACATACATGGTAACACACATACAGAAAGCTTCTAAGAAGTATCAAACCTGAAACAAACCAGCCAGAGCTAAATATGTCAAATATATGTGCCTGCAGATTGGGAAATAGAGAAGGGATTGCCAAGAAAAATCGGATGATCTTCCCCTTTTGAACTTTTTGTTAGCAGTGGGGAAAAAAAAGTGCTGGGAGTTGACAGCGAGGTGACAGATGTGGTAAATAATGCGTCTGGTGAATTCACCCCAGTATTTTTTGGAGGGGGGAGGAGACCTTTGAAATTAATCTTAATTTGAAATTGGGCAGAAAACCTGTATGGAAACATATTTTAAAGCCTGCGATTATTTTGCAAACTGTTTCAAGTGTGTCTTCATGTACTTACTCCTTTGCAGTTTGTGATAGGTCACCTTCCTCGTGGGCCATTGTTACTACCCCAGGTTGGCCAAGAGACTTTTGCAAAGAGGGTTTAGGATGATCATCCCTTGGGCAAATTTCTGTGCATGCACGTATTTGCATGTACATGTCAAAGTCGTTCGGTTTTTACCTATTGTTGTGAGAGAGGTATCGTGCATACCAAAATATTGGTGGGAAACTTACTTAAAGGCTAATGCTGACCTCTGAAGCAAATTTATTTCTTCTTTTTTTTTACTTTAATTTGACAGCCGGAAAGTGCTCAAGAATGTTGTTTCATAGAATTTGTTCAGGAGAACATGATAAGGAGCTTCTATAAAAGCACATTGAACTTGACTATTTCTACATTGGGGGCTAGAATTTCAAAAGCTGCAGTGAAACCTGCGGAGCTGCTCTGGAGAGTCTATAAACAGCGTATATATTATTTTTAGTGCTCAATATTTTCTGCATTTAACAACAAAACATTCTACGTGTTTATGCGGACTGTCTGCTCTCTTAAAGTAAGCACAAAAGGGACCAGAGCTTGGAGAAGAAAAAGGGCTCATGTGTCACAGGGGCGTTACGATCAGCCAGCCGAATGTTTGATGTTGCAATTTTGATGTTGATTCCATAAAACTGGATTTAAATGTTGGTTACGAATGTTGGGCATGAACTGAGGCTGCTTAAATTCAAATATTTGGAAGGTTTGGGGGAAATTACCCGACTGGATCAAAGTTTTCGGTGAAGACCCCTCAATGGGATGATATGTTGCTGATGCCTTCAGCTGAAAACCAAACTCTGTGAGCTCAACATCTTTTGAGCAGTGAAATTTCCAGTTCTTAATTTTTAGGTACTTGTTAAATACAAATTTGTTTGGTTTAAAATGTCACTGATTTATAAGCTGTGCTAGTATAGTTTTTAGTTCTGACAAAAATGGTCTGTGTGGTCAGTGTGATTTTTACTGAATTTGAAGTAATGCACTCTGGTAGTGCTGGTCTTTGCAGTCAGATAACAAATGAGGCTGCTCTTACACGTCGCTGGCTCGCCCTGCTTGTCTCCCACAGAAAACGATGTCCTGTTGAAACTACCTGAGCTCTTTCCCCAGCTATTGCAAACAGGAGATGGAGATCAAGGTTTTCAAAACCTTCCAAACAGTCCCTGCTAGTTTACAGCGCTCAATTAAAACTATCTTTTTTAAATTTAACATGCAAAAATGGTGCATGAGAGTAATCAGTCCAAAAGTGAGTGAAAGAAGTTGATGTTCTCATCTTTATCGTATGAAAAAAGAATGGGACTACTATAGGAGAGAAATGCGACACGTGAACTATTTGCAGTTTTGCTTTTCACATTATGGTAGAGCTTGCTAGAAGAGCAAAGTCTCTGTCTCTCACCTGCTTATGGCTAAATCAAACTCTCCTCAGCAAAGGAGCCGCCCTTGGAGGGACGCAGCTTGCTGTATCGCAGCGCAGTGGCTCCGTCATAAATGCAGAGGCTGGTGCTGCGTCCCAGCTCGCTCCTCTGTGGACTCGTCCTGCGTTCAGGGGTGTGTGAGTGAACAGCCTTCCCGAGCCAGTGTCTGGGTGGGCTGGTGAGCCTTACGTGGCTGTTCCTGTGCGCTCTCTTCTGACGTGTGTGAGCAAAACCGTTGTGTGGCTGGGGCAACTAGCTTTCTTCTCTGAACCTTCAGGGAACAGTGATGCTACTTTTCCCCTGACATCTGCTGTCAGCCAGGGCTGGAGAGTATGTGGCATGTGGGAGAGAGGGATCGGTCACACATACCAGGTGTTGAGCGCCTCGCTCGCTTTGGTCAGGCTTTTGGCGTCCCGCTGTTGGCAATGACTGTGGAGAACTGAAGGGCCAGGGCACTTCCTCGCCTGAGCTCAACGGCTCCCACAAGCTCTCAGCAGGTACGGGGTAACGTTAGAGCTGTTCCTCTGCAGACAAAGGGGTGTGCAAGGAGCAAGTAAAGCTTTGCTGGTGCTAAGACTTGTATGCAGGAGTTCTTGCCTTGAGAAGCAGCAGTTCCTCTGAGCCGAAGCAGTAGAAAATTATAAGCCCCAAAAGCTCTTGTAGTGACCTGTGTTCCTCTGGGGCTGGGGCAGTGCCGGTGTGTGGTGTAACAGGAAGCATCAGCTGGCTTCTCTCAACTGTCTGGCTTCCCTGCTGCTGTTGTGCTCGCACGATATCCCATGCCCTTTTTCTACATGTGCTCTAGTTGCTCAGTAGAGTTCTTCCTGAATGTCAAGGAAATGCAGAATCTCGCAGTAATATTTCCTTAATGTTACTGCAGAACTCTTGTGGCCATTCGCTTTGCTGCTTTCTTTTTTCTTTTCTTTTTTTTTTCCTTTGGTGTTATTTTTCTTTAAGACTGAATCCAGAGGGACTGTATATTGTGTATTAAGTTTTAGTGCAATACATCCTCATTCTCCTTCTGCTGTGGCTGTAACTCAAAATAACTCCTCCAAAATCATTGAAGTTTCAGTAACATAAAGCTGAGAATCAGATCCATAAATTCTTTATTCGTTACAGAGGAGTAGAAAGCGCTTGGGACTGGTAGACTTCTAATTGTTGCCTCCCACTTAATCATGGCCTAACTTTCTGTAAAAGCATTTTAAAATTTAAAAACGGGGGGAAAAAATCTAATCGTGTACTTCCAAGATGAGACCTTACATTGACAGCCTTTGCTATGCTGTGCAATTTTATACCTATTTAGAAATCAGAAAAATAAGGGTTGTAATGAAAAAGCGATCCACAGATGGTGTGGCTGTAAAAAATGAGTCACATTCCTATAGTCTGAGCTCCCTACGTGATTCTGAAATTACGTATTTCATTAGAAAATATGTTTGTAACTGTTTTCTCCTTTCTTGACTTCAGCTAAGCAAAGCGTGGGAAGCCAGTATCACTGTCTGTGCTCTCCAGACTGAAGCTGCCTTCCAGAAAAGTGGTACTTAATGAAATAGGCTGTTCTCATACTTTTAATGATGTGTTTGTTTTAATTTAGTTTAAAGTTCATGTTTCTTTGGGATTCATTTGTATCTTATCCACCAGCTATATGTGTAATCCAGGCTTCCTGTTTAAGGTCATTCCTAACTCAGAAAACTGTCATCATATTGGATAAAACTACAAGGAGGGATTTTAAAATGTTCGTTAGCCTAGTATAGTTTTTCTTATTTAAAGTGCCAGCTTCTGTGTGCTCCCCATGTGGGATCTCTGGATCAAATCTGTGCTAATATCTTTATGCAACTGATCACAGTAGCCTGAGTCAAATGCAATATGCCAACAGTTCCTTTTTTTTTCCCTCATGGATTTTCTTTGTCCATGTGAATAATATGTTTAAGTTATTAATTTGTAGATCCTATAGCACATGCACAATGTATGAAACTGATAAAGAAACTGCCCCCTGACTTCCAGCCTAACAAAACTTAATCACAGCTGTAAAGAGAAGGAGCATTTGGGTGGAAGCGTGGTGAGGTTTTATTGTTGAACTGTCATCTCCTCAGGGTTTGAAACCACCAGCTAGTTCCACAGAGGAGCTCCTCAGGACCCGAATCAGTCGGGTGCTAAATGCCCATCACTGGTGTCGTGAGAGATGTTGGTGCATTTACATGGCTAGTCACGCTCCAGACACGTCTGCTGGCTGCATTCTTGACATGTCAGAGCATGCTGGGGTCTAGGTTTAAGCTGAACTTTAGAGCGGTGAGGATGGGAAATGGGACAAGCCACAAAGCTCATGGTGCTGACAGTCACTTTTAACCCTCTCTTTGCTGTGCAGCACAGACGTGGCCTGGGTACTATTTTCTATAAGGAAGCATTTCTTTTCAGAATTCTCAGGGCATGGTGGCCTGAGTAGTGCAGTCCTAACTGGCAAAACTCCCAACAGACATCGAAGTTCCTTTTTCCTTGATTCGGGCCTGCAGGATTGTGCTCTAAGTACAAACATGTTGTATGTAGGTGGCCTAATTCCCAGCAGTGGTGAGCAGACCCATAGTATGTTGCCAGCAAAGGGAGTGGAGAGAACTAGACGGCTTGAAATCTAGTGGTTAATGAAATTATTCATGTTGCTTTCATAATTACTTTCATAATTGCATCATCGTGATGTGTTGATTAATATCATGAACAGTTCATATAATTAAACAGAACATCAGCAGACTTACAGCACTACCATGCTGCCGTTTCTGTCAAGCTGCTGCCCACATCTGTGTGAGGGACTGGGAGGTGCCCGCAGCGTGAGGACTGCTGAAGAGGCGGTGGCTTCCTTCCTTCACACCCTGCCGCGATCCTCTCTCTGCAAAGGGAACTTGCCACTGCGGCTCACCTTCTCCTTTGCCACGTGCCAGGTTACGGTTGCGTGTGGAAATAGTGGCAGCACTGTGTAGCCTATGTGAAGTGCTTCGAATGTCGAGCTTAAATATTACAGTCCTGGGAGGGCACTGGCAAATGCGGTCTTCGGGCAGCAGGTGTTTTCAGTGAAGTTCCGCGGCAAGGACAACAGTCACATCAGGCTCTGCTAGTTCAGCCAGATTCTCCCAGGGAAAAGGAGTGATAGTGGCTTTTTAGGCTGAAGATTAGAAGAGATCTAGTTTTGGAGGTGGTCTGGCGTATACAAACAAGACGATCTCACGAGTATCAGACCTTAAGACCATGGACTGGGTAGCCTGGCTTCTCTAACAACTAGTACGAGGTGATTCAGAGGTGTAAGAACTCTGGTCTGTTGGTATGTGGGTTAGCAAACAAAAAGATAAATTACACGATTCAAAGGCTTAGTTTTACCTTTGTTATAGTTGCCATCTTGCCTTATTATGTATCTTTCTTTTCAGTGGTGTCATGAGGTCTGTGCCATCTACAGGATCTTCTGAGGTGTTTGGGAAGAGTTCAAAGAATTGTGGCAAACTAGTCAAGTGTCTAATTTGCATTTTATGTGCGTGCTTGGAAGAGGTTCACAAATGTAACTGTCTTGCAATAATCCTTCCAGGGTTCGACAAAAACATGTTTGGAGGCATTTCAGATGTGTGTTACATGGTTCCTGGCTGTGTTCTTCTGAACCATGCTGAAATCTAGTGCTGACACCTCCTTGATTTAGGTTCTGCACTTGACACGCGGGGGATTTTGAACTTGTACAGCTGCTTCAGTTTTCTGAGGTTTTCCTTCGTGGTAAATTTGCATTTTTGCATTCCTTTTCTGGAATATTCCCTTGTATTCTCACTCATGGAATGTCTGCCATGTAATATTTATAACACAAGCACAGACACTTGTGCTTGTCTGCCAGCTTTATTGGGCTGACTTGACCCTCTCATTGCTGGATGTCAGTGTAAAAGTACGCTTATTATTGCACTTTATTGCACCAACAAAGACAAAGGTAATAAATTACTATTTTAGACTGAAATATCTCTACCTTTATAGGAAGATCTCTTCTACAGTCTGTGTACTTCACCTCAAAAAATGCATATATATTAATCTGTGGTAATGATGCAGAGTAAAATTTATCCTATGATTTTGAGAAATTACGGTTTCATTAAATTGATCTACTGTGCTTGAAGGTAGCTTGTACATAATTTATATAGAGGATACCTTGTAAGATTCAGTTGGCATCACTAAAAGAATATTATTGCATAGAGTAAATGTGATCCCCTAATTTCATTGATTTCTTCCAAAACAGTTATTCTTTCAAAATGAGATCTGTAATTTTGAGAGGATCTTTCCTCCTGCTTAGCAGATCGCAGTGATCTTCATCGTTCATGACAATGTCACTTCTGCGTGCCTTAGATAACGTTTGTATGGATTCCTGTACTGGTACTGTGCCTCGTGGGGACTGACACTACAACCCATCCACCTCATTTTTTTGCAGCCTGATTGTCTGTCTCACCTGACCGTGTTCTAATTTCTCAGTGCTAATTTGTCATCCGAAGTCTTTTCATGTACTGGTTTTTGCAAAACAATACCCGCACCACAGTCTCTGCCCCTTACTGGACAGGGTGTCTGACACTTTTACTCTTCTTTTTCCTGGATGCTTGTGACAGAGGCAGTTTTCCGCGCTGAGCTGAAATGGTTCGACCGAGTTGCGGTACAGTTAAGGAACCCCTTTGCTCACCTGAACTTCGCAACAAGCCGGGTGAAGGTTCTTGACTGGCTGTTCTTTTACGTGGTTTGGGGTTGGTTTTGGTTTGGTTTTTTGGGGTTTTTTTGGGGGGGGGTGTTGAAGCTGGATCAGAAGTTTCTTAAAAAGCGTTAAAATAAAGTTTTGATGTAAGAAATTGCTAGGCAAGTTCAGTATAGCTTTTTTTTTAAAAAAATTAAGTTTAGTACCACAGAAAGCACACAGTGCTCTGTATGTGTGTGAGGTTATATCACCTAAAACTGTCACTAGGAAATGAAATACCATTGAATTTGTATGAGAGACCTGTAGAGTGAGAACAAGCCACGAAGAAAATGCTCCCGCTGGCCTTGAGAGCTGTCCCACTTCCTTCCGGTGGGTAAAATGTGAGGTCTGCCATGACCCTGCCCGTTGGACTGAATGGGAAGTTTATTGCTGGCCTTCAGCAGATTCTCCGTCTTTCATTACTCCAGTTTCTGCTGAGGGTGAAGACAGCAAGTCCCATCTAGCGCCATGGTCCAGCAGGGTGGGCTGTGCCTGTCTCCTCAGTCATACTTGCAATAAAACTGCTCAAAAAACCCCTTGTGTGTTCGGATGGGAATCAAACAGGCTGCGTTCCAAGTAAGTAGTTATTAGAAAGCATTAAGAAGATTCTAGAGGCTGAATCGGTTAAATTGGCTTTCGGCTTTTTTCTTCAACTTGGATTCATTAAAAAAAAAAAATTAACATTTGTTTTATGGTGTCATGATAACCACGAAGAGGTTTCTGCTTTTTCTCTGTGAAGCTGTCTCTGATATCCAGATTTTTCCCAACCATCCTTTTTTTGTTTCTGAAATCCACTCATGGTACACCTCACTACCTGGTTGAATCTCTGCCTGTTTTTAAAGTTGATTTACTTCCTTTGTTAATTTGTGTGTTTGTTCCTGAGTCTTCTGGAGTTATTTCCCTCTTCTTGTCCTGAATCACTCCCTTTTTTACTATGCAGTTGCCTCAAGACTTGATTCTGCTTTGTTATAGTCTTCCAGCTGCAGTTTAGCTTTCACGTTTTCCTTCGCCGTGTCACTGTTCTGCGTGTGTGGAAGCTGCTGTGCCTTCCAGTCTTCACTGCTAGCACGTACCCGTAGATACTTTTCTTTTCTCTAAGGTCAGTCAGCTTCTGCTGTTGAACTCGTTTTTTCTTCATGGCAGCTGCTCGTGAGTGATTCTCACTGATGATTTTCTTACCTCTTGCCTGCAAACCTGCAGGGATGACCCCTTTGTCCTAATTTTAGGCTACTTGAAATAAACATTGTGCTCTGTAGTAACAAATGAGGAAAGACAAAGGGACATGTAAGGTAGATGTTAGCTCTTAAGGTTTGTCCTGCTCAGCCTGCAGTTTTGTGTGCTCCCATAGGACACACATGGTTTTTGATGGGTTTTCTATGCCTAGGAAACTCATAAACATGCAATTTCTGTAATTTGCGCAGTGTCCAGTATAGCTGAGAGCTCTGTTGCAAAACTTCCTTCATGATGACTGCTGCAGAATTTAAATTAGGATCCTGTAGCCGTAGGGGTAATTTGTGGCTTTGCCGTTAGCTTTTCCTTTCTACAGACAGTGAATCCTAAATGGCACGTGCCTCCCTGACCGTGCGATGCTGAAGAGCGAGACTTGCCATTGTAGTTCTAGTCTTAAATCCATTCAGCTTCTGAGTCTTTGTGAACCACTTGGTGGAAGTAAAGGTTGGGATTATGAGTCATAAAAGTGCCATTTTATTTTCTGTATATATTGTGGTCAAGGAAGAACCAAAGTCATGTTTATAAAAGAACACCCTGGGAAAAGTCGTATTGATTTTTATCTAGACTGCCCCTGCTTTTTCATTTTTAATCTTAGTACTTTCTCTGCTAGACATGAATCTTTCCTCTTTTAGTGTTTTCAGTAGCTTAAATTTGGTCACATCAGAGGTGGTCACCACAACTACTCTCTTAGGTTCCTGGACCTCCACGAAGACACTCTCCTATAAAGGGAAAAAATAGAAAAATTAATTTTACTTTGGTAGCAAGTGGAAAAAATGAATTTTCCTCCTGCATTCTACTTTCTGTTTTATTCAGCTTCCTTTTTTAGAGGCAGTGCTGTCTGACTTCTGAGGTTTCAATTAGCTTTACAGCTTACTTCACGCTTGCAATGCTCTTAATTTCTTTTCCTTAAGGTGTTCATATTTTCTCAAAAGAACTAGAAGCAATGATGAGCGTGTGCCATGGCAGGATGGGTTTGCTGAGGCGTGGATACGAACTGCTTTGTTAGAAATTTTGTTTCCACTTCTACGTGATTAAGCTGTATGCTTGATCATGATCCTGGATTTTCCTGGCTCGTGTTTTAAGACTGTTCAAGACTGAAGCATAAAATTAGGTTAATCCGTTCCTAAGAGTCACCTCTTGTTTTTCTCTCCTGGGGTGTTGACAGAACCTGTGTTCAGGAGGAGTAAGGGAAGTCAGCACACGTGTGGATAAAGCACACAGTGAGTCCATCGGTTTCTCCAGCAAGGGGCTGTGCCACAGGTACCAGCAACACTGTCAGGTGGCTTCTGTAGCGGGGTAACAGAATCTCGTTTTCCTTCTTCCTCCATAACCTTCTTTCCTTACCTCTGTGCAAAGTGTGAATGAAAGAAAGAGGAAGGAAGAAGAAAGGTTTTTCGAAATGCCAACTACCGAGAAAGGAAACGGATCATGGGTCATCTCTGTGGTTTGGGGAGAAGGAATTTTGCTGTATATACTGTGTGTGTGTGTGTTTATATAAAGTTAGGTGTTAACGATAATCGATGTGCACATCCAAGACCATACTCTTTAACATAGGATCAGTTGTGATCAAAACTAGCCGAACACACTGTGTAAAATCACTGTGTTACCCCATCTGAATAACATGTCTGTTATTCAGACGTGGTCTGGTCCACCAGGAGCTTGGGAATGTGAAGTCGTAGGGTTGAACCTCAGTTCTGTAATCAGTAGAAAGACACTTTTGCATGGGACGTTTCATCACTTAAATGTGGGCTCTTGAGCTTTTTTGGGTGTACAGGATTCGAGCCCAGCAGTGTTTGGGTGGCGTTACCCTGGAACACAGAGGCTGGAGCTCGCTAGCATGGCTCCGCAGTCTCTGACTGGCGTCGTTGTGCTGTTTTTACAGAACACCAGGTCTCTGGATAATGAGGATGATGGAGAGATGATAGCTTGATTATCCCGCTGCTGAGCTTTTGCTGGGAACTGATGAATCCTCTCCACTTTTTACTATCTCAGGCCAGTGTTGCTGGGGAGGATGAGAAAAAGCCATAAAGATGACATGTTTGCTGTCCTGTTCCCTGATGGGGCTCCAATGTATTACCTGGATCTAATTATCTCATCTCCAGTTGACAGAGAGGCTTCCATGGCATGCTTTCCATCACAGGGAGCCTCCGCCAAGCTTCCAGTGGGCTGTCTAATAGCTTGATATATTTTTGGACCTCCTGCTCATTGGATGAACAAGCTGAAGTAAATCATGTGTTGACCTCAAAGCATTTATAAACTGTAGAACATTATATTCTCATCAGAGCCATAGGGGCAGTAAACTATAGCTTCTCTGCTGTGAAACATGGTTTTGGTTATGCACTGTGTTACTAGGGTTGTACTTAAACAATAATATATCATTTGTGGCACATGTCGCCTTCTTTATTGAAAGGCAAAACAAAGAGTTGAGGACAAAAATCATTACTACTTTAGCAATTTTTCACAAAATGCTTTTGTTTTGTACTTGACACACAGATGGGACATTGTACCGCAGTGCAAATGATGTATAGCAGCATGACAAATTTCATTTCCTTTATAAAACAAGAATCAGAATAGTGGATGAAAGTGGGGAAATGGTGTTAACTTTTTTTTTGTCAGCTTTAAAAATAAAATAAATCAGGGAATAAATACAAAGTAAATAAAAGAGATGGACTCTGAGGGGGAAAAAATCCTCTCAAACTATTTGAGCCCTTTAGTTGTCTTGGCAGATATTGATTAAAGTGCTTAAATGAAAATACTGAAAACAATAAACTCGCTTGTGTTAGAGCTTTTGTATCACCTTAATAGCGATAATCCATGACTGAGGCAGACGTTGACGCAAGATGTTACAGGGAAGCTGGACTAAGCCAGCAACAGAAGATGCATTCTGCGGAAAGCCGACGGTGTTCTTAGCACTGCTCTCCATCACAGGCTCTTTGGTGCTTCAGCCATGTTAAAGAAATACAAATGCTACTTCTCAGCCTCCCTGTTGTGGTGTAAGTCTGTCACGGTGGTATATTACTGTGTTCTGGTCACGCAGTGAAAGATGCCCAGCTCTTGGGGAAGCATTTTGGACTCGTTTTTTGTTAGCGTGGCACAGCTTTGCCTTTTCCTTCTGTTCTGGGTTTGAAGGAAACGTACCCAAAATCCTTCCTCTGTATCCACCCACCAAATTTTATGTAACATTTCTCCGTTATTAATCTTTGATATGAGAACAAGAATTCAACGGCTGAAACAGGATAGAATCCCAACCCTGCACAAGCACGAGGATCCCATATCGTGAGGTGTTGTAGAGCATAAGCATGTTGAAACAGAGCATAAGCGTACGAGAAAATTTCCACTGTATTCCCAAAATCTTGTGTGAAAGCATTTCATCTCAATCTTGTTTCAGGTGCAGCTGAAATTTAGTCCCATGATATTACAGTACATCACAATTATTTTTATTTTTGTTTAAACAGGCACCGAGTGTTGCCAGTTTCACAACAGCAAAAGCGAAGGAACGGTTTAACCATTTGGCTTTGTTATTGCAGAAATCCCCGGTCTGGACTGCTGTATCCGGATTTGAAACAATTAAAAGTTGGAGGTTGTTCACACCTGCCAGTCTGGGGATGGTGCGTTAGAAAGATAAGGTCTGTCTGCAGCGTATGAGTCTGAACACGAGCTGGGCTTTGAAGTCCCCTCTCATCTCTGCTACCAAAATTTTGAAATACTACCAATTTCTGAGAAGTAGGTGAGGAAAAGATATCCATGCTAGATAAGAGGACAAAAACTAGAAAATCATTCTGTGGGCAGTGAACTGGTGGTATCTGTGGTTCGCTCCTGTGCGGAGTCTGGTATCTAGCGGCGCAGTTGCGGATGCTGCTCTCTTTACCTCCGTCAAGGCACTTACTTGGTCCCTTTTCTCTATCCATTTACCCCTTTCCACGAAATTTATTTTAATTTCTTTGCATGCGATCCTCTAATGCATTCAAGTCCCCGTTTCTGGCAAATTTGTTTGGAATTAGCCTGCAGTACCCAAATTTTTGACACACAGAGAGGAAAAATTGTATAGGTATGATTTTCCCACTCTAACGGAGCATACTGTGCCTGTACAGCTGGCAGCAGGGGCTGCAAAGAGGCGTGTTGTAATAACCAAGGAACAACTTATGAAGAAGTATTAATTGCATAAACCGTAGGTCCCATCAGTGGCTTGCTCCATCTTTGTGCCAGTGTTTCTGTGTTCTGCTCTGCGGGCACTAAGCTGGAGCAGAACGGTAGTGCCTGCTTTCCTGCAACTTCACGTGGCAAATCCAGTGCGATGCTGTTCCGTTTGGTCACAAGCTTTGCTGTGAACCGTAGCAATGTTTTTATTGTTCTGTGGTTGAGGATATTTTCTTCTTGTTTCTCCTCCTGTCTGTCTCTACTTATGTCTTCAGCTTGAATCTTCCATTCAGATGGTCAAAGTTGACACAGCTTTGCTGACATCAGCAGAGCTGCAGTTGTAACATAAACTAAGGATACAGACGGGATCAGGGGCAGGCCTGGAAATGACAGGCTGCTTGCAGGGAAATATGCAGGCTGCAGGACTTGAAGTTACTTGGCTTACTTGGATATTCGAATTTTTTTTTTTTGTATTTTAGTATTTGTAACTCTATTACATTGATGGATCCTGTTCCTGTGCTGTGTGGTTTTGGTTTTTTGGTGGTGCTCATCTGTCCCTGTCAGGGAACTTCAGATAACAGAATCCTCAGACAAAGAAAAATTAGATTTCCTGCAATTGTATAGTTGAGAGCAGTTGGAGTGGTTGTAATCGCATACATTAGCTGCTAATATGCCTGATGGGGTTTCAGTTAGGAGAATTCTGACATTGGTGTTGAGAGGGTGAGATTCCAAGGAGCCCAAAGGGTAGAGAAGAAGCTAGTAGCCATTATATTTTGGACCTGGAGAGAGAAAAGGTGTCCGGCAAACAAATACGCTCACAGAAGCTGTATCTGCTTTCCGTAGAAGATGGAACAAGTTGAGGCCAAACCTGGTGATAACCATAAACTGCCAGCTGTGGCAAAACCCATACAGATTACAACCTGCTATGGCTTGTTGTGGGTTGATGCGTGGATAATGGTTTCATGAGAACCAGCCTTCATTCGTTTTCCTTCTGATGCACAGCCGCGAGCCTGAGCCAGCCGGACTGTGCGGGCCGTGCCAGCACCCAGCCATGCTCCAGGAGCGACTAGAGCGGTGAACCGAGCTGGCCCAGTTTCCAAATGAGCACGATGCCAGGAGTGAGGTTCCTTTTTCTTTCCAAAGACATGAAGATGTGACTGGAAGCTGCACTCTGTGGGACCCGGTGCCATGCCCCCCACTCCTCTCTCCTGGATCAGTAACAACGCGTGTTTGTTTGGGTGTGACAGAGAAGAGATCTGAGAACAGACAACCTGGAAACATGTTTCACATGGGAAATCTCCTGAAAGACTCTTGGAGTTGCTTCACTCATCCGTGTTGATTCTTGTGTAGTACTTAGAGTCGCTGTGTGAGGGACACGTTGTAAGATGCCACAGAAAGAAGGTTTCAGAGCACTGTTGAGATTTAACGTGTGCTGGCAACCTTGGGCACGTGCAAGTCGGACGCTAAATGGGTTGTTAATCCCGAGCATGTCGTTGTTTCTGCAGAACGTGAGACGTGGGTGATGCAGACATCGCTGGGTTCACGTGCCATCCCTCCCAAGCGTCTGTCTTCTGCCCCGCGGGACTGTGGCTGCAGCCCCACCCAGAAAGGTCCCCGAGGAAGGTCAGCAGCACCTGGAGCCGCTGTGCTGGGGAGGGGTGAAGGCTGGCACTCTGTGGGTATGGCATGAGGCGTGGGGGTGCGGAGGGACAGTGAAAGGACAGCTTACCTGCGCCTTCAAGGCTATCGTCTCCGTTCTGCACAAGGGACGTCGGTGTCAGGCTCTGGGCTGATCTTTCTGGATGAGTCGGTGTGGTGTGGAAGGCAGGGTGAGAGGGAGGCGAAAACTTCTTTTCTTAGCTTTTTTTTTTTTTAAGTCAAGTAACAATTACTTTCCACTAATAAGCTCTAGCAGGCAGTGAATTCTTAAATAAATAGCCTGACAGTAATTTGTAGCCAACAGTTACTTATTGTATGCTCATTGTGAAAGTATTTCACGTGCTATTTCACCAAAACGCTTCCGCCCCCCAGGTCAGCCGCCTGACCTCCTGATCCAGTCTGCCATGACAAAAGTCAGGTAGGAGTTACCACCGCTGCGTGACCAAGGGGTGTTTTGAGCTAGAATGTCAGGTGAAGAGAGATTTGGATTCTACATGTCCGACGGATGTTGAATGTCTTTTGTTATTCTGTGTGCACAGTAGTGGAAATGCTCTTGACTGGAGATGCAAATAATATGTAAGGTTGGGGTTGTGCTTTCTGGTTTTCCAACGAAAGGAATGGGTACACTTAGAATGCGGTAACTTAACCTCTAGATTACTTCATCTGTGTTTGCAGATGTTGTTAAAGATACGGTGGTAAGAGAAGAGCCCTTTGTCCCTGCTTGCTGTAGGCAGTACAGCAGGAAAAGTGTATCGGGTTTCGCTGTAGGATGGCCCCTCCTTTTCAGGTGGGAAAAGCAGATCACACTCATCTTAAATCCAGTAGCTGTTTCACTGAGTTAAGTCGCTCCAGGATCGGGCCTGAAGTGACCTGTTCCTCTAGCTCCTTTGAAGTTTGAAACATGAACAGTCTGCCCAACGTTGTGCTATTGTGGGAGCCGCCTCCAAAAATTACAGCGTGATGAAGCATACCCTTCTATCTTCCACCTGCAGCTCAAGTGAAATTAATTCGGATTTTAAGCCAAAGTAAACAGACGTGTTTCACAAAGCCTTAAATATCATCATGCGTTAACGTCTTTTTTTAAGGTTATTAAATTTTATCTCCAATTTAAGTTCTCTCCCCGCTCCTTAACTTTCACTTGCAGTGTATGTTTAGGCTACTGCATTTGGGGCAGTTTATGTCTTCAGTACCTCTGAAAGGCATCACACGATCTACAGGCAGACAGGCACATACAGCAGCATCTGTGGCTGCCTGCCGAGGTGATGTCCCTGGTTGGAGTTAGGGTTCCTGCACATGAAACTGAAAATACGCAGCCTCTGCCCTAAGGATCTAGTGCTGAAGGACCGTGGTGAAGCCAGGAGGGAGGGAAGGGGAGAAGATTCGGGGAGCAGGGAAGCAGGAGCAGGGAGAGCGTCAGCCAGGATGGAGGCGGTTGCTCTGGTCCAGCCACGCGGGTGCAGGGGAGCGAAGGGCCGTGTGTGCCCGCACGCTGTTTTTCAGCTCTCTGGACACACAGACAGCGGGTGTTGGGGTCGCTCTGAACTGCCTGGTCACAGCCAGTCGAGTCAGCTGTGAAAACTTCTCTGTCAGTTAAGTATAAGCTCATTATATTTTCACACAACAGTTAATAAACTAGAACTCACTAGAAATACAGCATTTAGACTAGAGCAAGTGGTATTTTTGTAAATGTCGCACGCAAACCGCATTTCCTTTAATCTGCATCTGCTCCCTGTTAGGCTGCCTGTAAAATCCCCTGCACTGCTGACCGTAGGGAGGATGGAAACAAACAGGAAAACTACAAAAGACGTGGTAGTCACATCAAAGCACAACAATTCTCCTCTTTCCTTGGCATTTGAAAAAGGTCTTTATTTTTGACCCTAATCGATATAACTTTCTTTCCACCAATTTTGAATCTGGACCGCACGGGTGGAGGGGTGGTGGGAAGGAAGCAGGGCATGGCGTGTGAATCGGAACACGAGCTGAGGAGACAAACATGGAGAGGATCATAAACTAGTCTGAATAAAGCAAAGGTTTTTTTGAAAGCAAATCAGCTCCATCTTTTTGGAACACTGACGGTACAGAAGGGCGTGCAGGGGTGGGAGTAGCGGCATCTCCGTGGAGTTTGTAATTGTACAAATAACATCGGTGTTTCTGTAGGAACTTAAAGAGAAGTATTTAATATGAAGAAATGTATGAGAAAATTGTGAGAGTACACGGGGAAAGATGGAAACAATAGGCTCTGTGTGGGGTTTTTTCCTTATCTAAATACATAACTATAGTTTATTATTTGGTAAATATTAAACATTGAGATAAAACTTGTGTAGGTGACCGAGGGTTACAATGGGCTAAATGCAAATGACCGTGAGTCCATTGTATTTAGGCAGTAAACTGCTAAATGACTGGGGTGAAAGTAGGGAGGGGACTTCCTTAATCCTAAACTAGCCCTTGAATATGGAGGATAGTCCCATCCTCTCTAATCCCATTCATAAACACATCGTGGTTACAATCATTGCGGTTTTGTTCCCCCCATCCCTATTAGGAAATATTTCACCGCTCTGGTGTTTGGAAATCCTCTTGTAATTTCTCGTGTAATTGTGGCTGGTTTCTACCTATTTGTTTTGTGTCAGCGCTGCTCGTCACTCTGAAAGCTTTCTTCCTCCCCGCCTCTTACCCCAGATGTGTTTACAGGCAACAGTGTTGGCACCTCCTGGCCTTTGCTCTGTGCCGTTGAACGTGCAGTGCTCTGCTGGTCTCTGCTAATGAAACGGGTCCTCTTTGCCTTCGGTTGTTTCTGTCCGGTACCTGCTCTTTAAGCTATCTTAAACACGTTTGACCAAATGGCGCTTTGTGGTCTGCATGAGTCTGGCTGCACGAATGCTTAAATAAGGGTTGGGTTTTTCCTCCTTCTGGAAATAGCGAACCTGATGCACCGGTACTTACTGCTTTCAAAGCCCCAGTGGTGACTCGTAGTCATCCTGAATTGGTTACTGCAACCGTTTCTTCTCCTCCACCTGATGATCCCGCAGGTCACGCGAAGAATCCTCCTCGGTGTTTTCTGAAGGACAGCAAACGCCTTGGTGCTCGATACAAATCCCGCAGCCAAGCGGGAGGCCAGGCCTGGCAGCCCAGCCCCTGCCTTAGGAGGGGCTGCCTTGGCCGCCGGGGATGCTCACTGCTTTCTCTGTTGGCCGAGGTGCTAAACTGTCAGGGGTCCATCGGTAAGGTGGGATGAGTGCTGGGAAGGTGCACACCACTGCCGTGAGAGCTGCTGTCGGTTATGCTGGTCCTCACACTGCCGTCTTTTGTGTGACTGCCTCTTCTGTGGCAATCACTGTCTCCCGATTGTGTTAGCAGCAGATTCATTAGTGTTTTCCTAATTACTGATCACTACAGTTATTCTGTCTGCTGAAGGCCCTCTCTGAAATACAGATCCTGGATAATAAGATGTACAGTTTCAACCCTGAGCCTGTGGGCTAGAGAAAAAGCTTCCAAAAAGCCAGTTTTGGTTTTGCAGGCAGCACCACAGAATGTCAGACTTCACCAAACAGAGGCTTTCTGCTGTTGGGGTTTGATTTCGGCGATGCGCCCGTTAGTGTTTTAATAGAAAACTCCCCCCAAGAGCTCACACATACCATAAGCAAAAAGCCTTTTTGAGAGGCAGAATTAAGGACTAGAGCAGCTGTCTGTTTGTTTCCTATTTTAAACCCAAATGGACTGTGTCGGACTTTTCAGATTATGCCGGTGGGAATCACAGAGGCCACATGACTTGGCAAACAAACCCGTATATATTAGGTATATTTGCTGGAAATGTTTATACGAGTTTTCTCTGAAGTAAATGTTGTCTATTGATACTAGGATATCCAAATCGTACGTGAAGTCTGAGGTAAGAACAAAACCTTTCAAACAGGTTGCAGGAGGAAAAAATTCTTTAATTCCCCGTGATTTGATTCTGTGGTATTTATTACGAACTGTTTAAACGCTGTCATTGCAAGCTACTATATATCTAGTGGACACAAATCAGGTAGCAGAGGACGTTGCTGCTTTTCTGCTGACCACCCGTGGCAGTGGGTACCAGAGTGTTGTGGCCGTGCTCGTACCTTGCTAATGCTCACTACAACACTGTGGTCAGATGCTATATTTTACATACTGTGAGGAACACGGGAAAATACTTGAGAACTCGTAAGAGGAGTCTCAGAAGCGGTTGCAAATGCTGCATGAATGCTCAGCCGCATAGTTCGCACATCCGGGTGGGTATGAGGGCCACGGACACTTGCAGGCCTGTACGTGCCGCTGGTCTGGGAATACCGGAGCCTGTCAGGACTTGTCCCCCAGTCACATCTCAGGCCCTACCTGCACCTTCTCTGTACAAACTGCAAATCTGACCTGAAAAAGGATGTTGCTTTGAGTGGGGTTTGGGCCAGGTGCCCCTCAGAAGTCCTTCCAACATGAATTATTATTCTATACATCTTATTTTTTGCTGGATTTCTTTTACCTTTCTCTGAAGCATGTTGGTGCTGTTTACAAAGGCAGAATATTGGACTACATAGGTATGAAATATCATCCCATCCTGGCAAGTCCTGTATTTCCATCTGCAAACAGGAAACTCAATATGTATCGAATGTTGGTCTTTAGGGATCTCATTTACTTTGGGCAGGTAAATACTGAATTGTTGTGAAAGGTGTTTGACTCCATTTTGGAACACAAAACAGAGGAGGTTAAGAGAACAAAGAGAAGAAATGGACACCGGTGGTAAATGGTAACACACGTTACTGTACATCCCCTTTGACTTCAAGTGGTGCGTGTTTTGCATAGTTATATAAAGCAAATCTCGTAGTATCACCTTAAAGAGGTGAACAGGAGTCGGGAGGGTGCTTCTGTAATCTTGTCAGACTTGTTTGTGAGCTCTTTTCCGTACCAGTTCTGTCAGTAATTTTTCGTTTCTTTTTGGAAGAAGTCTGCTGGCGTGGCCTCCTTTTTTCTCACTTCCACCCAGATGAAATCCAGGCTGCTGCAGCTTTCGTGGCTGGTGTAAAACATCTGCTGATGCAGTCTGCGGCATTTCCCACGTCACAAGAGGACCAGGGCTGTGAGGGATGTCCCAGAGCACGGCTGGAGCTGGTGGAACCCAGGTTTCATCCTGGTGCGCAGGGAGTCCTCTTTTTCACCCCCTGGAGGCGCAGCCGTGACACACCCACGGGACTATCGGTGATGAGCTGAGTGAACCATCAGCTGAAGCAGCACCTCTAAGATGGCTGTCTGCAGAACAGGACAGTTCCTTGGTGACTGGGGTTTTTTTTAAACCTTAGCTATGAGTTTTGGGGCTTTTTCGTCCTTTTCCTTCAAAATTTCAATCCTTCTCCCTCAATTTTTAAAAAGTATCCCAGTGTCCTATGTCATGTGTCTTATGTTAAATATTATTCTGAGAATATCTGTTAACATCATTAGAGGACCAGAACGGCCTCTCACAAACTTTTTTTTCAGTGAATACTTCCATCTTATTTCAAGATAATACATGCTGCAGTTGCTGCAGATTTAAAATTTTTACCCAAAAGAGCAATACATTTCTAAAAAGAAAAAGAGGATACGGAAATTTTTAGATACAGTGAGAAATGCTTTCTACAAGTCTGCAAATCAGCAGAGATTGGTGTAGGAAGAATTCCAGCTCACGCTTTTCTTGATCTTGAGATTTGAAATTTATACAATTATTACCATCCCGTGCGATGAGATTAGTTTTTAAGGTAGAAAATGATGGTGCTGTTGCCGACAAGATAAATTCCGTTCTGTATGAAAACTGTACGTATCAGTTGACCCGTGGGCTTTGTTTTTCATCTAAACCAGGGGGTTTGGTTTGTTTTTAAGTGAACACTACTCATTTAAAAATGTACACAGGAAGGAAATGCTTGGTTTTACTGATTAAAATGTGTAGACTGTCTTTCTAGCCCCTCTGTCAGTGCCATTCTTTGCGCTCTCATCACAGCACAAAGAAACGCTGTTATTTACCCTGGGAAACAGGTGACTGAACTTATAAAAATCACTACAGGACAAGATGTATTGAGGCCTGGCACAGAATGACAAATTCTGGCGGGGTTTGCCAAGAAGAGACATATTGATTTTTAAATGATTAATAAGGAGAATATAATTGTATTTCATTAAGATGGATGGGATTTCATTTAGTCTGTCTTCTCCTTTTCCACTTCAGATGCGAAAGGAAATCAAGTCATCATCAGTGGCACCTCGCGTTAGCCTGCCATGGAAACGAGGTCATTGACTGAGGAAGAGACACTCCTGAGAGGCCGGCCCGGGCTTTAATGGAGTTACTAGCACAGATAATGCGGCGAAGATAACAGCACTACGGTTCTCTCATAATTTTGAGAATAACCAGGGCCAGGAAGACATTGATAAGATCTTTGACCTGGACTTTGATGTTTCTCAGGTTGTGTACTATCCCAAGTAAACCGAGCTGGGCGTACGAAGACACAGGTTTCTCTTTAAAGTCGCTTGAAGCCATTCCACTGTCTAAGCCTAAGGGAGGAGTTCAGAGTCCTATAATCCAGATGTGTTCTTGGAATCCTTGTCAAGGAAACCAGTGTGTTTTCATCCATAAGTAGGTAATTAACTTTTTTGTGGATTTCTGTGGATTTTAGGGTTGTGGTTAAACTAAACCTGTATGTTCACTGCCACCTGAAGCTGAGCAAACGCCCTGTCCTGTTTTCCAGCATGTGTCCCCAGGATGTGAACTCACGTTACTTCTCACCGGCTCATGCTTTTACTTCTCCTGTATCCATGTGGCTTCTTTCCAGAAGTTTTCACGCTGGCTGTAGGGGTTATTCCACTGCTCGTGTGGCAGTGGCTAAACTGTCTGAGTCTGGCATGGTAACTAAGTGGCTTTGCATTACATGGTCCCTTCCTGTTTCCCAGCATTTCAGTAGCTCCTGTGTCATCACTTGCATTGTTCCTGCAGCTGGAAAATTTTCAGATAAAATATTGAGAAGATTTTAGTGATGAGCGAGCCTAAATGAGAGATACTGGGGATTAATTAGCAAAAGGTGAAAGAATATATTAGTCAAGGAATTGACAGGGAATGGAAGGCAGATAGAATGAAGGATTAAAAGCACTTAAAGATGATAATCACATTCATACAAGGATTGTATGTCCCTACTAGGTTAAAAAATGCATTACAGTGCTGAATTTTCATATTATTTTGGGTTCAGTTAAAGACACGAAAGACCTCACTCTAATTCTGCAGACAGAGGAAGTTGGGCTTTTCTGTAACCAACATGATGATGGGCAGAGATGGAGAGGTGCAGCCCTGGATGATTAATTAAACATTGATAAAACACAAAATGATTTTTGGTTTGAACAGGTGGAGTACAGATTTTCAGGGATCATAGATGAGTTACTTATCTCAGAGCAACTACTCGTGCATTCGGGCACCGTAAACTGAGTTTGAACTCCAGCTGAAAACGTGCAGCACGCTACCAAGCCCATTTTTCAGGGAAGGAAAGCGAGACAATGAGGTGGAGTGAATTATGTTCTGAGGCAGGTCAGGAAGGATCCATGAGTTTGTTCCTTGAGCTAGACATTCATTTACTGTCAGAGTTCGGACAAATCACTTGGGAGTCATGCTGGAATGGAGATGTTGATATTTATTTACATGCTTCCTGTGAGAATTAAACATGCTTTCTCTTGGAGTCTCCTGGAAGAGCCAATTACTCTACCCCCCTGCAACATGGAGACACAAAAGGATGCATATATGTCTAGCTGGTGATGGAGAACGAGGGGAATTCTGCTTTGCATGTGCGAGGCTTCTTGCTTCATGAAGGCTGAAGAGAGCAAGATGTTCTCAGGATATGCAAATATGGGGGAACAGAAGGAACCTGGGGTGTAAAATGCAGACCACGAGCTTTTTCTGTATCTGTGGAGATAGTGGTTTTGAAACAAAGAGAGAAAACTGCATTAATGAAGCTCTCAGCCTCTGCTGGGGGAAATTGGAGAGCGGTCTCATCCTCCTAGCTGAGATATTTACTGTCCCCGAAGCTAGTTTCAAAGGTAGGCAAAGTTACTTTATTCCTGCCACCTTGTGATGAATTCAGCCCTCTCCAGACTGCTCGGTGGAGCTGACGGCCCAGGCCTGTACAACTGAAAGTGTCTTCAACTGGGCTGCTGTAAAAAGACTCCTCTTCACATCGTCACACGAACAGTTTCACATCCTGCACTGCTCTGTCCATCTGCTCGTGTTTGGTACCCGCGAGATGACTCTGCTGGTGCAGAATGTGGTACAGTTCTTTGATGGGGCATTTTGCTAACTGATGTTCTGCTAGATAAGAGGAAATAAATACATTTAAAATGTCATTACAGAGCATCTGATTTCACTGAGACGTGACTTATCCTGACAGGTTTCTGATGTAATACCAGAAAACAAACAAATCATGGCAGCTAGAGAAAGGAGTGATAATGTGGGTATCCTGGAGCTGGACTGTGGTCGCTACAGCAGATGAGAAATTTTCTGACCAAAATGTATTAAAAAAAAAAAAAAATAGGTTAACAAACTCCCTGTATTTGGGGTAATAAATGCACTGGTTTGTCTGAAAGTGTCTCATTTTAAGCAGAAATTCTACTAGCAGAGGGGCACGTTCATTCTAAAATAATGTGTGAGCTGCCTGTCAGATGCGGAGGCAATAAGGTTTCTGTGGGTTCACCGAATTTTTACAGGAAAGGTCCTGAGATCTGGGTCTTCTGTCTTCCAGGTTAGTAGCTGTGCTGGAACAGTGAAGGTAGTTTCTTGCTTGTCTTGCATGAATTAGAAAAATTAGACTTGAAAAGTTTTGTTCAAAACCAGGATGGAATAATTTTTAAGGCTCAGAAAAGTTCCGTGACATGGGAAAAACACCTAAGACCTCTTTTTGCTGAGGTTATAATCTCTGGTTTTGCCTCAGGTTATTTGTGATGCTCAGCAAGTCACTTTTCACTCTATTACTATTCTCCTACCTCGTCTCATCTGTATGGACACTGTTCCTATAAAAATTTCTGACTGTGTGTCCAATCCAGACCAGTGTTAATGGTGATCATCTCCTGATATTTTTTTCCTTTGGTTAAATCCTTTATTCTTGCTTTTCCCCTTTTTCCTTTCTTTGCTTATGAAGTCTACGAATATGCATTCTGGTCTTTTCCGTTTTGTTTAGCGATGCCTTGGTAACGTCTGAGATGATTTCTCATGGGCTCTAACATCAAAACTGAAGGGTTGAAGAAATTAGATATTTAACAAAGTCTTCATTTGTTCTGTGAAGTCAATTAGCCACTCTTGACCGTTAGATTAGATTAAAATTAAATATGGGTCAATTAACACTTGTTACTTTTGTTAGCTTCTGACCAGTCACGCTGAAATGATCACTGCAAGTCACGAGTTTATTTAAGGGGAAATTAAGATGCAGGATTAGCTTTCCCGTCTTTACTAAAATCACAACTTTTTTTCCAGAGTTTAAATCATCATAGAATCGTAGAGTGGTTTGGGTTGGAAGACACCTTGAGGACCTCTTAATCTTAAACCTTAAAAACCTGTTAATCCTTTTTTTACTTGCGGTGCGACGTGTCTAAAGGGGAGGCAGAGATGTAGTAGGATCACAGAAGAATCAAGCCTTTTTTAGTTTATAGATGGATTAATAGATTTATTTACCAAGCATTTCTTAACCTTAATGGTTAACACGCTAACCCCAGCCAAACTCTGTCATCTGCACAAGCCAAATACATTAGTATTTAGTATTGTACTAATACAGTCGCTGCATTTTGGAAATAATTCTTAACCTTCAGTCATGTGCTGTACCTTAACAAAAAATATATATCCTTGTTTTTTGCTTGTAACCAAGAAGTTAGATCCTTAACCTCCTTTCTGGGTGACCTTTTCTTTATGATATTGCTCACCGTGCAGTGCTTTACACCAAACCAGCTTCACAGGTCTAAAGTTTTCCTTCCTCATGTTTCTGTCAAGCTGAAAATCAAGAAAAGCCCAAATTTCACTGTATTAGGGAAACACAGCGCAGCGTCTGACATTTGCCAACTTGATTATCGCTTTCTCTGTTTTCACTTCCAGAGCTTGCGGGTTGTTACCGTTATTGCCATGGTTATTGTGGAGCCGGCGAATTGCGCCATGCGTTCCGCTTGGGAATGTAACATGAAAACAAACGAACGCAAGACAAACACACGGTTTCAGGTTAGAAATTATTTTCAATGTTTATATTACATTTTTTATTTGAATGCTGCTCTGGTTTCCCCACTATTTTTTCCGTTCTCCCTTTCACTCCATAATTTATTTTTATTGGTTACAGTAAGACTGGAGGCTTTGCCACAGCTGAGCGCAGCTGCTAATGTTTTGCTATTGATTCCACATGTTAGCTCAGAAGTGTATAATAATCTGGTTTAATCGTTGCCTTTGGCTTTTCCTCTTCCCACTCTGAGAAGTGCCCTCTGCCTCTGGCCTGGCATGGCCATAACCACAGACTGATCATAATTACATCAAACCACTCTCTGCCAAAATGCCCAAATATCCGTAACGTGTTGGAATAACAACTGTTGGGAGACATAACTCCAGCCAGCTCCCTGGAAAATGCTTCAAATTACCAACTGTAGATGTGCTGACAGGAAGAAAATCTTGTGGGCATGGTAGGAGGCTGAACTACCCCTGGCCTGAAAGGGAATACCTCCGCAGTACAAATGGAATGCTGTGTAAGTCCACCCCCCGCTTCAGATCCCCGCAGCTCTGAGGAAGCTCCAAATTATAACGGGACTCCTAAGGGAATGGCACGTAATCAGCCCTGCTGAAAACATGTTGAATAGCGCTAAATAAATCCCAGGTCTAATTACGTTACCGAGACTGCACAGGGACTGTACATCTGGAAGTCCCCCCAAAAAGTCCTGCGGTAGCTGCAAGCGTGGCACAATCGGCTGCTTCGACATCCACAGCAGCTCCACAGCTATCGCTGGGAAGGAGCCGGGAGAGTCCCCCCGCCGTGCAGGAGTGGCCCACATGAAATCACCGCTTATTTACGCGTGGCACAATCGGCTGCTCCGACATCCACAGCAGCTCCACAGCTATCGCTGGGAAGGAGCCGGGAGAGTCCCCCCGCAGTGCAGGAGTGGCCCACATGAAATCACCGCTTATTTAATCTGTCAAACTCCACTCCCTCGGTCTGGGGGCATCTGCCCAGGCAGGTGCGGGAACCAGAGCCGTGCTGTCAAATGGGACCAGCTCGTCCACTGCTGCCAGGGCGCAGAGCCTCCAGCCGCTGCCCAAAGCAAAGCCAATCCTTCCCCAAGCTCTCAGGGTGTAGAAATTAGAGAAGCCACTTGGGGTTTTGTCTGCAAATACAGAGGGTGGTGCTTTGCTGAAGCGAACGTGAGCTTTGACACTGGCTTCCCTGGGGCTGTGTTTTGACCCCCGTGTCTCCTGACACCACCAGACTTTGGGAGATTGGTGCAAAACCTTGCACAATCTCTTCTGCAGGTCATAGCTGCTTTTTGCCTCAGGAGCTGTAGCTCCTTACCCCGACATGAGTGACACCTTTGTCACTTGCTGCTGCTGTCATGATATTTAGGTGCAAACACATACTACCTGGATCACGCCTCACCACTGGGAGCCAACTCAGGTTATACGGCAGGTCTGAAAACAAAGACACTTCTTCAGGCTCTGAATTTTCTTATGCTTCTGTGCTTTTCATCAGCATTCCTCTTTATTTTTGTTACGTTCTGCTTCTGTTATTTGATTAGTTGGCTGTCAGAAAAGAAGACAGCATACTAATTGCTTTTGTAATTGTTGTACCAGTGTAGTGCTGATAGTCGATACTACTGTGGTGTGCAGGCAGAGTTCGGTATTGTTGCACATTACTATGCACCAGTGATTCTTGGTGATACACAAAGTGAATATTACTGGGTTTTTTTACTTCCTAGGGAGGCCTGGAAGCACCCTGAGAATGTGAGTGCTAATTACGCACACCACAGAGACAGATTCTTTCCTCTGTGCTGAAATATATCCATTAGAAAACTGTGGAAACCAGAAAACTTTTGATGGTCAGAAGTAACTCTGTTTAGTGTTTAGAAGAGCTTGTGGAGAGTACTATGTATTGCTAAAACTTACAGGGGAAAAAAGGCATTTACATTTCTCTGTGCTGTGGGATACGTGTAGCTACTCTTTGATAAAATGCTCCTTTAATGTCATGCATAAGAAATCAGGTCCTTCCTTTGAATTCAGAAGGAAGAAGCAAGGAATTAAATTTTCTGTTCTCTGATTCCTTCCAAATTTAGATAATTTATTTTAGAACTTTATTAAAAAGAAGATTTTAGTTTGTCAGGTTTTCTTTTTCCATGAGTGTGCTTTTTATGCCTCACTGAATCTAAGTGTATTCCTGTCCCTCTCTCTAGTCCGTCATTCCACCCCCAGTGTTCAGACTGATACAACTTTTGTTTCAAACCATCAGACCACGGTAGGACCTTATATAGGGAAATTCCTATGAAAAAATGACCCTCGTGTCTTCCCCGCTCCTCCCATCACCACTTTAAGCGATCTTGTACCGGTCTGTGTTTGGTAACAGGCACGATCGATGCCATTCTGCGTTAACTCTGTCCAATGGCGTGTTCCGTAGCATTACACAAGCCACAGCCCTCGCGGATCACTAAAAGCTGCTCCATTTGTATTCTGTAGTCTCCAAAAAATCGCACTGCAAGAACTTTTCTTTCGCCTGTCGGCACCGATACCAGTAACGATCTCCTCCTCCTTACAGCGGTTCCTGGCCAACAAAGGGAAAAACTTCGGAGTTTCAACCTCTCCTGAACCTCACGCCAGTCCAGTGACACCCACAACACCTTCGCCACTGGTGTTTCCTGCAGCGCTATCTGAATTGTGTGTCTGCCTGAGCCATGGAACTGCCAAGTCCTCCTCAGAGATGAAATGTCTGAGTGGAAAGCTCTGAGGCCTCACAGTTTCTCTCGTGGCTAGTTTTGCTGATGAAAGGCACGGTTATAACCGTGGTGCATCAGGGCCCCCAAGAAGCTCCGAGTTGTTCTGTGGTAGTCACTGCTCAAATGCCCTGTGAGAAGAAGGAGAGTGGCTCGGATGAAATCAGATGGGCACAGTAACGCCCGAATTGTTCACAGTGCTGCTGTGAACTGCTGCTGGAGCCAGAGCTCCAGTACAGGCAGGTATTGCAGCGCTCCTCAAACTTTCAAACAAGGGATGGATCGTGTTTGGGGGCTGTAACTGCCTTGTCTTCTCTGTGCTGATTGCCTGTGTCACAGCTTGACTGGACCAAGGGGAAGCCACAGGACTCAAAGTGCAAGACAAAGGTACCAAAACTCTCCTCCTTCTTCAGCTTGATGGGGCATGGGCTCCTTTTCCTGCCAGGCTTCTGCAGAACTGGCATGTTGTTGTCATGTGCCGTTTCTCTCTTGGCTTCTACAGAGTTAGGGGATGGTGTCGTGGGGATGGAGCAGCTTCTGCATGAGGAGCTCTGGGGTAAGCCAGGACACTTCAGCCCAGGATGGAGCGGGGAGCAGGGAGAACATGGGTGAACATGGATCTGCCTAACTTGCGGAAGAGTCAGGAGGTATCAGATGAAGCCAGAGTGGCTGCTTCAGAGAAAAAGACAAGTAAGTGTTTCTTCAACAAAAGACAGAGCCCTGCACTGGAACTGCCTGTCGCAGGTGCTGGGAATGCTGATGTTAGTGCGCGTTCAGAACTGGGCGCGTTACGAAGTGAAAAGCGTGATGATTATGGCAGACGCGGAAACCTGTGCACCTGCAGCTTGCTCGAAGCTGGGAGCCTTTGGGGAAGTACCTTTCCGTACAGCTTTTCCTGTTGCATGCTTCTCTCGGCATCCTCTGCTGGCTGGTGTCAGATCGAGGACTGAGCTAAACAGGCCTGTGGTCTGACTCAGTCTGGCTTCTCTTGGGCTCTTGTGTTACCCTGTGTCATGCAAACACTCGAAATCGCAGAAGGGCCACCGGATATCTGTGGAGTTGCTCAGAGAAGAAGCCAACAGTGTTTCTTTCCAAAACTGATCTGCTCACCAGGGTGGCACGTGCCAGGAACCGGGTGCTTTCCAGGCTGATGGCTTCTGGCCATCTGCAGTGCCCTTACCAGGGTCCAGGCTGTCGGAAGGGGCCTCGTGCTGCTCTCCACTTGGTGAAACAGAAGCTGTGTTTGTATTTAGTGGTGCACGGAGTGGACAGATGAAACAAATCACTCCTGTAAACTCAGCAAGATGAA
>NW_010414795.1:60611-62583 GCF_000710305.1 Buceros rhinoceros silvestris
CCTGCTGAAAACGATCAAGGAAGGCTGAATGCAAGATTAATATGCAGTCCCAAGTTATGCTTCCCACAACTTCTATTGATTATTTGAAAGTAAAAGAGCTCCCACGATTTCTTATATAAGTCAGACTGAAATTCTTGTTCAACCATTCTTCAAAGAAGGAAGCGATCTGTCTGGGAGGAGAGCTCTTTTGTTTCTGTGTGAGGGACAAGAGGTTTAAAAGCTTCCTGACATCACTGTGGTGGTGTTTACCCACAAGTTCTAAAATACGCAAAGGATTCACAAAGAGAAGAGTTGTGCTGAGAGGCTTCTCTGTGCTAGAAGGGCAGCCTGCGCGCTGAGGAGGGACCTGTGATCCTCTGGTTTCTCCCACTTTGGGCTCCGAGGCTGACTTGTAACTGTGGACGGGTGACTCTCGCCGTGCGTGGTGTAAATCCCGCGTCACTGCCTTGGCTGCCTCGTAGGTGACCCTGTTGAAGCGATGTGCTTTCTGGCTTCTTACCTGTCAGAAATATCACAGCAGGATGTAAATTGTCTAATTTACACCAAACAGAGAACCGCAGTGCCTCCTTTCCAAACCAATAAGAAGTGCAGTTATCATTCATTTGCTAGTCTTAATTACGGGTTTTTTTCTTGAGTATTATGAGTGCTTTCAAAATCATTCCTGCCTGGCTGCAAAGGGAAGGTTCTGACCAAAATATGAATCTGTAGCACATCATCTAAAGGATGTGAAAAATTATGTCCTATAAGGTCCAATGCTTTCTATTGATCTTACAGAAGAGACAAATCTCATGGGTCAAAGTTGAAGTGATACGGACAAGCAAAATCGATAATAACTTTAAAAATAGGCATTTTTCCCCCTTTTTTTTACTAATTCATGAAAAAAATTCAAGAGCACCGTAAGACTTACACTTTATTGATTTTGGTTTTTTAATGGATTGCTACTTTTTAAAAAGTTAATTATGTTTTCGAAAATATTTTTTGCCAACATCCAGTTGGCAAAAAGGTATTTTCAAAGCTGAAATCAAGCATTTCTATCAAAAGAGATCTGGCTTCTGTTGAAGCACAGCTAGCACAAGGTTTTGTGATACCTTGAACACATAAGAACTCACAGCCTGCCTTCTTTCTTTAGTGACAGGCAGAATTGCCCATGACAGGACAGAAGGACCTCTGACGTCCTTCGGTGAACCTCGCTGGGTGGTTTCTGGTTTCAGCTGTTCCTGTCTTCACTGTGCCTCTCCCATGCCCTCTAGAAGGCAAAAGCAGAAGGTATCCGGCCTGTCCTCAGTCTGGTGTAACGATGCAGTCCCATCTTCCACGCCACGGGAAGGAGAATGAGCTGAACAAATGTGTTCTTTTCTGCTCGCGCTGCTGGGACAGTAGGTGCTGCTGGGGAAGGAGTCTCCCCGCCAGGCAGGCTGCTGGCGGTGGTAGCCCTCTAAGCTGCAACCGCCAGATGTTTCTGGAGATTATGTCTATGAAAAATGATTTTTGCTGCCACAGGCCAGCCCATATTTTCTGGCTGCCTGTGCTGACTCTTACTTAATGAATCTTAGGGGTTTCAGTCCTAGAAAGATCTAGATTTTTCTTTATTTTGTGCAGGTGAGAACAGATCCTCCTTGCTGGAATTTTTTGAAAGCATTCTGTCACTAAATTAACTGTAAAGGGGATTGCGTGGGAAACCTTGCCGTCACCGAGGCTCTCGATGGGGTGTCTGGCCACTGGGTATTGGGGGAGGAGGCGTGCTGCCCCATCTGCCCGTAACCGGAGTCAAAGTCTGGGAGAAATCTCCTCGGCTGAAATCCGAGGCTCTGGATGGGGTGTCTGGCCACTGGGTATTGGGGGAGGAGGCGTGCTGCCCCATCTGCCCGTAACCGGAGTCAAAGTCTGGGAGAAATCTCCTCGGCTGAAATTACTCCAGAGCTTCACTGGCTCTTGGAGGCTGGGTTGGGTTCTATCTAGTGGTATTTCAGGG
>NW_010414795.1:62775-79220 GCF_000710305.1 Buceros rhinoceros silvestris
CTCCTCCCTCGTTGCCAGTACACAGAAATTTAGTGGAGAGGTGCTCAGCTCTTTTGTTTTTCTCTTCGGAGAATCAGGCTGTTGTGGATTCCGGCTGTGGACAAATAAGCCTCCTCTACGAGTTAAAGAGGTCTCTCAGCAGTGCTTTCCGTGACACCCACTCATCAGTGCTGGCATGACCATGGTAGTGCCTTTGCTGATGACTAAAATGGAGGCTGTCGTTCTACAACACATGGCAAGAAATAAATTTCTGTTGGCAGGCACAGCCGAGACCGAGACCATTCATTTCAGAAAAATAAAATAAAATTATAAAGCCAATTTGAATTATATTGTTAAAGGGCTTAGAAAAATGCTTCTTTTCCATCTTCCCTCTTTCAGTAAGTGCTCCTGGTATTTTTCTTCTTCCTGCATCTTGTGTTGTGGCCTCTTGCTTGAAGAGAATAAAAATGGACATAGACCAAGATGACTTTTTTCACTGGCAAAATTTTGGCTTGCTGTTAAGCATTGTTATGATTTCAAGTCCTCAAAATGTGCTCTGTAGTGAATAGTCCACTGGGGAAAATGTCGTCCCTAAGGGTGTTTTTGTCTGCTGCTAAGAGCCTGTTGCAAAGAGGATGCCTTGTGCTTTTGGACAGGATAACGTGCTAGACCACCTCTGCGGGGCGGGGGACAGACAAGGAGAATCCCACACCCTAATTACGGCCTTTAGTATTACACAGCATTTAGCAACCATTAAACAAACAATTGTTTAATTTCAGAGCTCTTCCAATTGAACGTTAGTCGCACATTCTCCCTCACCCTCTACTCACTGTTAAAAATCACAACCTTGAAGAAGCTTACTGGAAAAATTCCATAATTAAGCAGCCACTTAGTCTAGGAACATCAAAATCCTTCTCGCCCAGACACGGCAGATGTACGTCTGTATCCACACCAGTGTAGCCAGTGGCAGAATCCGACCAAAAGTATATATAAAACTCTGCCTACAAGTATTTTAAAAGTGCAGTGGGAAGGGGATGGAAGGAGTGTAACAGAGCAGATTGAAGTGGAGAAAGAAAAACAATAGGTACAAATTTCTACCAGTTTCCTCAGGCATCCATAGCAGCTGCTTAATGATACATGGATCATTATATCTGGGAGTAGTTGGAGGGCAGAAGCAGACTTGATTACACTACAGACAATTGTTTCACAATAATTCTGGACCATTTTTCATTAGCTGTCTCCCCTCACAGCAAAACAAGGGACAATTTTTTTCAAAAAAACCCTTATACCTCTAGAAGGTTGTCCAGCAGTTAAAGATTTTTAATAATTCATCATGCGAAACATCTTGAGCTAAATACTAAATTTCTCAGCAATAACAATGAAAGATGAATGAAAGGAGCTGAGGTTAACTTGCTCTGATAGAAACAAAAGGGTAAATAAAAGGAACGATGCCATCACTTTTCCGTGATTTATCAGTACATTTTTATTACACCCTCCGCTTTGACATGTTTTGTCACTCAGTCTGTTGAGCCAAACCAGTTCATTCCAAGCAAGCTGATTAAGTAACTGATTAAAATGACGCAGCAGATTTGTCTGCCTCTAATCCTTTACCGTTGCACAAGCAGTAGGTGTCAGACCTTGCTGGTGAGTGCAGCTGCTGACGTCACCTCTTAGGGAAGGTGAGGACTTCTGGTGCTGGTCACCTGGCCTAGCTCATCCGGACACAAGGTGGGCAGACCATAGTGGTGCAGGTGACAACTTTAGTGGCAATTGTTGTGTTTTCTTGCTTTTGAACCATGTTTAAAAAGAGGCAACTCATTCATAGCAACATTTAAGTGTGGGGCTCCTGATTTCGTTAGGTGGAGGTGATGTACCCAGCTATGAGCAAGGAGCGGTTTGTAGGAGGAGAAGCCTTGTTATATGTTTTAGCTCTGCTTCCCAAGACACACCGTGATTGCTCCTCAGGGCAAGCAAAGGCAGCTAAGACCTAAGTCCAGGCTCTTAAAATCCTGAAAATCATGTGGCCTTAAATTGTAAGTCCCGTTCAATGGCAGCTTGTTCAGAGGACTTCTTCAGGTAGAAGTGCGGAGGTGATGGGAGCTGAAGTGCCGGCTGCCACTTCCACAGTGGTAACAGCAGTCGCCCGCTACCCCGAGGATGGACAGCACCTTCTACAGGGGTCAAAGCTGGGGTACAAAGTTCAATCCAAAGACCTGCTGCTACAGGCTTGCTCGTTGTTGACACACTTAATAAAACCGCTGGTTTAGCAAGTGGTCCTGCCCTCGGATGTGTTTTGAAGTGCTGGCTCCTGCACTGAGCAATTGCATTGCAGCCCAGACTCTTCTCTAATCTTTCTCAGTTCATCATTGTCTTGTTTGACGATTTAATTTCAGTAGGTTTGCAGAGAAGAGGAAGGTAGTGGCTGAGTAGGGAACGCAGCGCCCTGTAAAACATCTTGCCATGTTCACTGCTGCATTGCCCTGGCAATTGACGCTGCTGCTTCTCCTGCCCTCTGAGTTACGGCTTTAGTAAAGCGTTGCCAAATTCAGGTCAGCAGGACTCTGCTGGCACGGCAGAATGACGGTTCTTATCTGTTTTCTATAGCCTGACATTTTCAGCAAGGCCTGGAAGGTTTGGTTAATAGGGTTTGTCAGAAGGGAGCTACAATATAAAATGTTGAAATATAGAATGAGAGCAGAGCAGAGAACCTGTGTCACAGTAAATGTTACCAAAGCAATTTCTAGGAGACTAATTATTCGCAATAGATAACTAAATTGTAAATCTCTGTTCCAAGTGGGGGATTGAATGTGAGTTCCCTGGGAAGGCAGTTCTGCAGTCTGCTGCTTTAATAGCTAATACATAAGGAAAACGGTGGATGTGCCAGAGGCTTTGGAGAGGAGAGGTCAGAGGGTGAAGGGGCAATAACTCCTGGATCGGTTCACTCTGCAGGTCCTGAGACGACACATTTGAGTTAGAAAATGCCTGATAGAGTTTTTTCTTTTTAATAGTCTGATATCAAAAGCATTCTGATCTAATAGTTCCCTATGACTATTGCTAACTGGAGGAAGGATGAAGGGACGGGCATCAGAAGACGGTCATCTAGACGTGCTTGAGGGTGCTTAGCTGGATTTTCAAAGAACGGTGATGATCAGGTACTTCCTAAAATTCCATGGCCTACCTTTTGGGTGCAAAGTCCCTCCAAGGGTGGTACCTGTGCTTGCTGATGCCCCTGTTAAATCCGGCATCCTGTCACCTGAATGTGGGTGTCATGGCTAATCTGTAGCCTGAGGGGGTGTTTGCGCTCGTCTTTTCTGTTATGTGGCTTTTGGTGAGAGGAGCGAAAGGTGGTGGACGTTGAGGCCTCTGAGATGAGCCTCTCCGAAACACCCCTTTGGGGTAGTTCATGCGGCATTTCTTGCTTCTGCTGCTCAGAATTTCTTGTTGCTGCTCAGCCTTACGGGTCTTCGTATTTATTGTGAAGTAGTTGTTAGTAAGGAGACCACGCATTGTGGTGCCAGCCCGATGGTGGCCGTCGTTTTCCTGTGGTTACCTCTTCTCTCTTTATTTGTTACTGCCTCTGTTAGTGTTTCCCCTGTAAATATATGGAGACTTGCCAATGCAAGACAACATGCTGTGCGACGGGAAGGGTATTCCTAAGAAACGGAGATGTCGCTATACTCTAGGGTGGCTGAACTCTACTTTCTGGACTGAAGGGACCATGCAGCTTGTTAGCAAAACCTCCTTACAGAAGCTCTTGCTTCTTTCTGGCAGTGCTAAAGGGAGAAGCTGTTCAGCGTGTACCAGGAAGATACCATCATCTCCTGCCTGGCGTCTGTCTGTGCGGCTGTGAGAGGAAATAAATGCGGTAAAGGTGGTCCCTGGCAAACCATATACTCATAAATGGGGCTCCAGCTCTTGGAGTTGTCGGGGGTTAATTAAGAGAGTTTATGTTAATAATTGCATCTGACACTCTTACTCAACCAGTTGTTCATGTCGTGATCTGTGATAGCTCTCAGATCTGGGTTGCTGCATTTGGGAGTCAGATTCAATTTCATAATTAAAGGATACATATATATTATTATCCAGTGAGGAGCCAGTGCTTGATGGAGAGAAGGAAAGTTAGGGTTCTTAGCTAACCCCCTTTCTAAAATGTTAGAGCTCCTGAGGCCAGATGAAAACGGGGGTTTGGCTGCCCTAACGCGCACTGGGGTTTAGCCCATAGAGGTGACTGCAGTTTCCGGGTCTGTATGAGCACAGGGGATTTTTTTGTTTGCTTTATTTTTTTCACAGGTTTGAAATTGTAGCTGGGTTTAAGCAACTCTCTTGCACAGGTGATTTTCAAGTGAGAGCTGTTTAATTTGAGATCTTTGGACTGGGTCAGTTTTTAACTTTATATAAAGCTGGTTCCTTTTTACTCACTTGCCTGACTGGATTCTTTAGGGATCGCTGCAGCGTGCTTGTCGTGTAACTATTCTCAAACTTGCAAGAAGGCAGTGCTGCTTCTGTTTAATGAAGTGTATTTTTTGGAAGATTTTGTAAGAGCAAAGGTGCCAGGTGGTGCCACTTTTATATTTTTTTATTTTCACTTCTGGCAGCATTAGCACTGAGTAATGCTTGTGAGAAACCCATCTGTGCTGTCCTTAGTTTTGGTGAGGAGCCCTCAGACAAAGTCCCAGCAGTGAGAAGGAGTAAAAGGGGCTGTGGATGCAAAAACCTCCAAACATTCCCAACAACTCTTCTTCCCTTCCTTCAAGGCGTTGGTTCAAGCACCCGTTACTAATTTGTTCCACAGTCCACAAGTGTGTGAGGATAGAAAAGCAAAATCTTCTCAAAGCTCTTTGCATTCACAGTCATTTACTTTCCCGTAAAAAGCGTCACAGAGCAGTGAAATAGACTTTCTGAGGTAGGTGGCCAATAGTCCTACAGCTGTGGTGGAGCCAACTCACTCCAGACATGGGATGGAACCTGCAGCAGGGAGCTGGAGCTGCTGGAGTGCTTCTGAGCAATTCCTTCTTGTGTTAAATGCTGGAATTCGTGTGAGATTTTCCTAAATAGGGGCTGCCAGAACAGGTTGTAAATGATGCTGATGTCTTTTGAGACCAGCGAGTAATAATGTGTTCTGGTCATGTCCTTACATTATCTGGAGCTGATAAAATCAAGGATTATAAATTGTTCTGCAGGCTGTTACTATCCCTACCCGATGATTTCTTGATACTTCAGAAAAGAAAACTAATGCACAATTAAGAAAATGCCATTGCTGTCTGTTGTACCAACCCCCTTGCAGTATCAGCAGCCGCAGTGAGTAAGTCTATTTTACTATAGAATTACACATGTTAATTGATGGTTAAATTTAATTCATTTTAATATATTTATTATGTAAACCCACAGAATGGCTGAAGTAGAGGGAAGAGCATTCTGGGTCATATGTTCTTTACTTATGCTCATGCTCTATTTTTTAATATATTTAGCTGCAGAAACAGTAACACACTTTTAAAATAAACTTTGCCTGGCACTATGAGAAAAGGGAAGAGGGTTTGGAAGAGGCATTTACATTTTTTCCAAGAAATGACTCAGCAATTTGCATTTGCAAGGGAGCAATCGATGTTTTTCTAAATAAGCCATCACATTCCAAGTTGCTTTGTTCCAAGGAAAGGAGCAGAAATTAGTTACTGACATGCAATAATTCATTTCTTATTTTTACCAACAGTAATTAAATTGCCCGGAACTGTTGTCATTTACTAGCCTATTAATTGACTAATGTGCATTACTTGAACACAGGCTATAGGTAAAATCCAGGGATTAAGAAAGGAAGAAAGAAGGACAAGAAAAAGCTCACTGATTTTCCTGACCATCATAGATGAATGATTAATTTATTTCATAATGGAGTGTAGTTTTTGCACATGTTAATAGGTCAGGTTTCAAATACTCAGTTTCATCAGCAGTAGCCCTAAAGAAGGAAGTGGCCATCAGCTACTAATTCTTTGGAGAGGAGCAAAATGCCTCATTGGTTGTGCTTCCTTTCAGCCATGTGAAGATTATATAGCTCTTCCTTCCTTAAAAGTCAATTATTTCTGCTTGGAACAGTATTTTAATTATAAAATTCCTTCCTCTAATCATATCGTAGGCCAAACTTTCTGATATGTTCCTCCTTTTGTTCCACCAACATCAAAAGAAACTTTGTCGTGTGCATCCAAAAGCAGATACAGTCGAGTTCAGCAGCTTTGATTTTGTCCAGTCAAATACAATACATTCCAGCGCTGCGTTAGTGGCTTGTATGGAGGGGAAAAAAAAAATCAATGAGGTCAACATCTATGTCCCAGCTGAGAATAATCCACTTCATAAAAATAAACTAAAAAGCTCCCCATCATCACAGTAAACTCTAATTTATGGTGTTGCAGTCTTCTAACAGAATCTATGGATTTGTGAATAAAGAGGGAAATAAAGGTCAGGTTTTTAAAGGGAGAGACGCGAGATGGGGTTTTCTACATCACCTAACCATGGAAAGACCAATAACAAGAATGTCTTCTATGAAACCGGGAATCGTCAGTCAGAAGACGTGAGGAGGGAATTGAGTTGGATGTATGAGCTGCCTAAATGTGAAAGAAGTATGGAAATTCAGTCAGTGAAGCAGCAGTGAAGATACAGGAGAAGATATCAAAGCCATTCATGTAGGGCTTCTAGGAGGATCGAGGGGAATGGAATAGCTCCAGGACACAGGGCTGGAGAGACCTTCTGAATTACTCGGTTTATACACCATGGCTGGGAATTTTTTGGCCAAATGCAGGAGTCAGAAGCATGTCTCCATCTGCTTGGCTTTCTTTGCAAGCCTGTGATGAACACCAGGCACTGCTGTGTGCTGCTTTTCCTCCTTTAAGACACAGCAGATGAACTGTGCTCTGCAAAGGCTTTTTTCTCTGTTGACTGGAAGGGGAGCCTGCATCACGCAGACACATCCACTGCAGATCTGTGAGGTTAGAGGTGATGAGTCCTAGTACAGAAGTGGGGAAGTCCCCAGATGTGACACGTAACCATTCCTAAAGGTCACCGAACCTGCACCAGGCCCTAAATACGGCTGTGTTTTTTCGGTCACTGTCATTCATGTTGGCCAGAGGCAGACCGCAGGTGAAGTGGCGCCTTTGGGCTCCTGCAGCCCTGGTGCCCAGCGAAGGAAAAACAGGGAGCACACAGCCAGACTCCCCAGCGTTCACATGTGCAGCCCTGTGTAAGGCCATAACATCTTGGTTTTTATGTCAATAAAACAGCAATTTAGACAATAACTAAGTACGTCTGGAAGAATATATGGTAAGGCTATGAAACTATTAATAACATTTGGACACCTCCTGCTCTGTTTTAATGCAAGTTAGCAAGGTATCGATTCAGTATCAAAGTTCTGAGAAACAAGCCTCTTACCAATATCTAGGATCCGACGTTGTAATTGAACTAGAAAATGTTAGATTTCCAGCATTACTGCTGAGAATTCTTCCCAATAAATGTGTGTTTTCCACTGGGGCTGAAATCACTGCAAGTGCTAGTTTTAATTTTTTTCATTTTTCTATTTTTCCTATCATAGTGATTAGTTTTCTCCCCTCTGTGTGTAAAATAAACATAATGGGTCCAGCGCTTGGATTTCACTGTCTTGTGGGAGGATCATTTGAGGTGCTCAGTTTAGATAATTAAGTCTTTTGTGGAAGGATTAAATTTGGGAGGAAAGAAATTAGGTGGACTTGGAAAATATTGTGTAGGGCAAAAAAGAGCCAGTAGGAATTGTGGGCAGTAGAAGCCTTTGTCAGTGTGTGAGGAAAAAGGAGAAAGAATGGAATAGAAAAGGGAGCCGGGGTTATGACATCAAAGCACAAGGACAAAAGAGAAGTTCCTGCTTAGGAGAGACATGAAGTAGTGCAAAGGAAGGCAGTGACCCGAAGAATGGCTGTGTGTTTGGCCTCTTAATTTTGATGGGTGCTGGCGTGCCCAGAACCAGATGGCACAGCAATTCCGTTATACATACCTCCTCATTGCAGGCTCTCCCTCAGATTTTCATATTCCTTTTATCAATAATTTTCTCTCTTGCAGCTTTTAACCTCAAGAGTTCATCAGTGAACACTGAAGAAATGTGGAATACACCTTTTTTTTTATTGTTTTCCTTCTTAGGTCTAGGAGCAGAAGCCTGGTTTCTTTCAGAAAACAAGATCATAAAGGGAAGCCAAGAGTTTTTTCATTTGGTTTGGGTTTTTTAGTATCTTTGGCTTTTTTAGATGCTATTGGTTGTTAATCTGTGCATTGCACCTCTCTTTCCTCTCAGAAATGTCACTCTTTCTCGTAACAGATCCTGGTGAGTGGCCTCAGCCCCAGCATCCTGCAGCTGCGTAGGAGGGGCATCGGAGTTAACGGAATGTTGGGAATCTCACTGCTGCTGTAGCAGGACCTTTTGCAAGTTCCGTTGGCATATTTATGCAAAGATTGTAAAAACTGCCTTTTTCCTGCTGGTTCGAGTTAGTGCAGCCCCAGCTGCTCCCACGCTGGATGTGGTGTGGACGCCTGTGCCTCCCGGCTGGCTTTCCAGAGTGCCTGGATTTTCTTTATCCGAAGCGCTGCTGCTGTTCCGGCAAGAGTCTGCTCTGAATGAGAAGCTTCTTCTGCAGAGTGCGGAAAAGCATGTTTCTGGTAGGAAGCCAACAGTTAGTTCTTCCTTATCTATAAATGGTTCATCACGTACGTAGCTAAGGGCAGGTGGCTGAATAGCCGCAGCTATAAATAACTTGTAGTTCCATGTATTTTGTTCTTCAATTTTTTTTTTTTGTAGGTAATTACATATAACAAATAGAACATCTCAAATGTCGATAACCTCTTTCTTATTCATCCTGGATGGCTTTTAACCAAGAACATATATCCACAAAATACGCCCGCAAACCACAAGTGGCAAAATCCAAACCTGGAAGGACCGATGATCTACTTTAGAACCGACATTTAGTAACTAGCAAGGAGGAAATGTCACTGACTTTTCATAGCTCTGTTGCACGCTAACCAAAACGTCAAAATCTGGAGAACTTCCAAGCCTCTCATAACTTCCAAACAGGTACCGTCCAAAATACATTTTAATCTTTCTGATTGAAGAAAAGGAATTCCAGTTGTTTAAGTCCAATACCATTTTGTCCTGGACCAAAGGTAGAAGGAATATACAGACATTGTGAATTGTCTGTATCAAAGTAGTTCCTCAAACCGTCTGATGTGTCATCAGGCTCTTTGGTTCTTCATAAGGGTGTAGAGATAATCTACTGTCTCATTAGACTGGCCAGATCTGCCTAACCCCACGGGACAGCACTGCAGGTCTCAGCGTTCAAAGTAGCTTCTCCTCTTGGTGTGTGCGCTTCTGCACTGTCCTGTCACTGGGCTTGACTATCTGTCCGTTCCCATTCCAGACTGAACCAGGAGGGTTCAGATACATGGAGGAATATGACCTGGAATTTTCTGTTGATAGATCTGAATGTTCTGTTCTTTAAGTTGTAGAAAAGCTATTCTAAAATGATTTGGGAATTTTACATTTTGTTTGGCCAAGTAGCAGTAATTAATCAACACTACCCACGTTTACACCTAGTTTCTTCTCTCAGGATGAGACATAATGCCAAGGCAGTTGTTTTCTGGGGGAAGTTCCTCTGCATGAGAATTTGTACCTGTAGCTGTTGTTCCGCTGATTAAATAGTTCCTTGAGCCCATAACATCATCATCCTGGACCACAACAGACACGGGTTCACGCGGTGCTCCGACAGGCTCCCAGTCATCGCAGGCATGGTCTGAGGTGCTGCTGGTCCCCTTTAAACTGGGGTGTGGGGGATGTTACTTACCGCACAAATTTTCTGTTGCCAGTGTCTGAAACTCACACGGTCATAAGCCGACAGAGGGAGAAAAGAGAACACATAACATGGGATTCAGAAATAATTCATGATGATTTAGTTTAATTTGAGTTACTATAACCCTAAAGCTCCATTAAAAGCTAAAATGAATGCTATTTCCTCCTGAGAGCAGAGAACAATCTGCTAACTTTTGCCAAGACGAGAGCTATTATGGTGCACAACATGAATGCATATAAATTACAAGGTTTATATTTGCTGTTTTCCCTAATGTTAACTTTGACTGGCGTGTCAAATTAAAAGCAAGAGGGGAAAAAAAAAAGAGAAACCTGCATCAGATTAAGAAACATGTAAGGAAATGGATTTTCTAACTACAAAACACAAGACCTTCACACTTCAAACAATCCAAACAGGTTTTCTTTTAATGATTAGGTTTCACTTTTTCCCCCTTTCTGCTGGAGATGCAGGGAGAACTACAGCGGCGTTTGGAAATAGTTCAGTGAGCTGGGTATCTCCTGTTTTCACAACTCCAGTAACGCGGGGGGTGTTTCTGGTGTCCTACTGTTAATGTTTGGTGCAAGGAATACAGGAAAATTAAACAGGTTACAAATTCCTGATTGAAACGCACGTAGAAAACTAAAGAAATTTTCCTGTCTGAGGACATGACACTGAGATTGGCCTGAGCACGCTCGGAACGGCACTCGCCGCCTTTTGCAGGTAAACAAATAGGAAGTGGCTTTCCATTAAGGAAGACAGATGCTGCCGAGAGTCCGGGTCTCCCCAGAGCAGCTGCTCTATCTAAGATCCAAATAGGTCATTTAAGCCCGTATCCCACAATGAGAACTATTGGGTCAGAATGTGCCTGTCCAGGGATTAAGTCGTGACCTGATAAAAGTGAAAAACTGGGATCTTTATATGTACTTACAGCATGTTTTCAGAACATGAATATTTCAGAAGAAATGTTTTTGCTGCCTCACTCTTTATATTCGATACAAAGAGCTTCAACTTCTGCTCATTTCAATTCGGGTGATTTTTGCTCCCGTTGTTCAGCTCTTTTTTCATTCAGTTTAATTTTCCTGCTCTCTTATACACACAGCTACTGTGTCTATGGATAGCAGAATGTTTTTCTGTATGTCAGATGAGCTTTTTAACAGTGTTATACTCTGCAGGCAGGCAGGGGATGATGTTTAAACATGGCTTTCTCCTGCCTAGGCTCCCAGTCAATTCAATTTTGAATCTCCTATGAGGTAAAAATATTGATTATGGAACATTTTGGATGGGGTTTGGAACATAACTGCGTGGCTAGCGATTGAGGTGCATTACCAGATGCATCATGAAGCAATTGGGTCTGGGATGATTTAAGGAGGTTATTGAGTAGGGAACAGCTTCACATTCCTAGCTTTGTGTTGAATATTTTGAACAGGGAAGGATATTGCTGTAGAAGTCTACTTTACAGGAGTAGGTTCCTTTTCCCTCTGATTGAAGCAGGAAAACTCATTGACGTGTAGTTGGAAAGGCAGCGACTGGCCAAGAAGCGAGGAGCAGTCGGGGCTGGATGAGCAGTGTCAGGCTCGAGGTTTACCTTTGGTCTCAGCAGTGAGCTGGGGCAGCTGCTGCTGCTGGGGAGGAAGGTGGGGACTGTCCTTCACTGCATGGCCTCTCCCCACACGCCTTCCCTGGCAGTGGCAGGAGAAGGTGGTTTAGCGTCTCAATCCTCTGGTGCAGCCTGTGGGGTCACCGTTGTGTGTCATCATCCCATCCTGGGCCACTTGCTGCTCCAGGAGGGACGGGGTTAGAGACGGCCCTTCCCTTCCCTGCAGCTTTTGCCAGCAGTGGCCAATCCACAGTTAACGGCAACTCAGATGCCAAGAGGAGCGAAGATCCGCTTTTACCCATGCAGTGAGCTTTGTAAGATGTCTCGCGGTTGTTCAGTGTTGAGGTTAAGAAAAGGCTGGGTCAAAGTTGTAGTTTTACCTGTTTTCCTGCGCTGTCACTTACACTTAGCTGTTTCCCTACTGACAAAAGTGTGGATTTATATTCCTTGCGGCTTTGGCCCTTCTCTATGCATACTTGAACCGACTTCTAATGTTCTCAGTGATTCTGAAACATTTTCCAAGTCTCTTAATTTCATAACTGCGTTATTCCAATTGCAGAGTCATCGATGTCAGTTCTATGGCTGTTTTTTTCTCCTTTGTACCTTCAAGTTCACTCTTTTATTGCTGAAAAACCCCAGTATTTTTATTCCTGTTCTAAATCTGCCTGCTTCCGAATCCCTGGGGTTCCAAGTCAATACGCTTGGTAATGACTTCATACAAAGAGAAGGAAAAGAAGCCAATCTGTGTTTTTCATTGTCGTGATAAATGCAGATCTGAACTTTCAGCTGGTGTTGGCTTCAAGAAATAAAGTAACCAGCTTTGCTGGGTGACACTCAGTCTGAGGAGCAAACCGTGTCACGAAGAGTGCTGTGATACCCCATGTTCTTTGTTTATATTTCAGTGCTCTCATGCTTTACCCTCCACACCTGAAAGCAAAAAAGGGATGCAGACATCAAACTGAAATGGGGGTGTTTCATACCGGAGATGAGGGTAAGGCCCAGGTATGTGAACAGAGATTACTGTCATCTGACAGGAGCACTGAGAAAACCCCGCGGAGAAAGGCTGTGCCCCTCCAGAGGGCGCAGAGGTACGTATGATTAAAAGGCAGGCAAAATTAACCATCAGAAATTCAGGTTTTTAAAGAAATCGATGTTTTCTGTGGAAGACACCAAATTGTATCAGGATTTTCTGTGAGGAGACATTTTGTTCGCATGCAGAGTGCGGTAAACCCTCAAGCAGAGCTACTGGAGTCTCTGAATTTGGTGTGATGCTCTTTTTTTTTACCCTCTTTCTTGATGTGACTGTATTCTTCTTAAGGCAGGCAATTTCAAAGCCTTTCTCATCTTCCCCTTTGCTTTTATCTTACCTTGTAGTTTAAAAAATGGGATCAGATTTTGCTTTCTTCAGAGTTCCTGCAGATTTATACCGGTGCCGATGAGAACTGAACAGAACACACATGCAGACGTGAAACCGAAAAAAAACCAAAACCCAAGCAAAAACTCCTACACTTCAGCATCACCTGTCCCGAAACTGTGGCTGGCCGAGTTTTCTGTACTGGGAGCCTCCCAGTCTGTTGCAAAACGGCCTGTCTGGAGACACTGGTTTTGGGGCAGGGCTCCCGGGGAGCCCTTTAAGCTCCGAGCAGATCTCGCATTCGGCGCTGGCTGCCGTAGCCAGGTCAGCTCTGCTCTGCTCTGCTCTGGCCTGAGCTGGCGGCACGCGGGCAGCCCATGTAGCCTCTGTGCGGTGATGCAGTCACACAACAGTGACATTAATGTAGATGTTCTTCAGTAATAACGTAATTCCGAGTAGTGTCCTCAGAGGATGAATTGTACTGAGAAGCAGTATACGGATGGTAAATTGAGCACTAAATTGAAGGCTTAAAAATGAGGAAGCTAGTAAAAAAGATGTTAAGGTGAAAAGTGAGGAAATTAAAGTGTTGCAGCTCAGCGTGGGGGCTACTTAAACATCCCATAAAATGAGCAATAAATGAGTCCCCCTAGGAAAAAAAAAGAGCAACTCAAAGAGCGGGATTGCAAATTAATAGGTACAGGTGAAGGCAAAATTCTGGAAAAGCTGAACATGTCTCTGTACAGGAAGGGAAGAACTCCGCGTATGAAGAGGATTATAATTAATGGCAGGTAAATAGCAGACAGAAATCTGGGGATACTAAAAGGCATTTTGCAAAGCAAACAGCCGAAAGCGTATAAACAAGTAAGACAGACTTGTTCCAAGGTACAAAGCGCAGGAAGTGGCTGAAGCAGACAGCAGTCAGCTGAAGGACAGGCGCTGGCAGCCAGCTGTGCCGTCCCTCCGCTGGCCCTGCTCCTTCCTGCCCTGGCTGCCCTCGCTTTCAATATTTCTCTGTCTTGCCACAGGCCTTCTCATGTGATTTCAGTTTGGTTGGGGTTTTTTTCCCCTATTTTTTTTGGTCTGTGGACTTTCCTCCGTCACTGGACACAGTCTATGGCTTGTGTTTCCAACTGTCCCCTGGAGAAAGGGATATTTCCCCAGGATTATTTAAGTGTAGCAGCATTTTGAAAATGGAATGCCTGTAAATTCCCAGACCCAAAAGATCCTTAGGGAATTTAATCTCTATAAATGTTGTGTCAACATTTTCTTTCACCTCTTTTGTGGCTTATATTGCAATGATTGAAATGTGGGAGCATATGGTATAACATAAGATATTAAAATGATAAAGAATACACAAAGCATCCCTGCAACAGCTTTGTGCATCTGCTTCAGCATGTTGGCTAAATTCCAATATGGGTTATTAGCTTCCTAAATTCCCCACTCTTTAATTGTCTCTGTTATTGGGTCGAATTGCATCTATTCCAGTGTCCTGTGCATCTGTGCCTCAGTTTCCCAGCTGCACCATCCGCTGATTAAAGAGCTGATTTAAGATTAACCCTGGAGCCCAACTGCTAAATCTTGCTGTACCAGGACTGTCCTTGAGAACAAATTGTCTTTTCAGCCCCACTTTTGGCTTGCTGGGACTCTGCTGGTATCTCTGGTGGGCTGAAGCGGGTATTTCTCTCAGCTCTTTGAAGTGCTCTGACCCTCAAACAGCAGTAGCCCTGTGAACGCTTGAAGAATAAGACCCTCTGGTGCAGTGGGCCATCTCAAATAATGTGCTGCTGGCAGCTTGTTCCTCTCTAAGCACCGTTTTATATGGTGAATGTTCACCAAATTTTAGTATTGCAAAATAATTTGTGAAATGTGGAGGGGAAAGAACTATAAAAGAATGTAAGGTTATGGTGTGCAGCCTAATATTTTTCTGGTTCGTTCTCTGAATAATTTGGAAGTGTTTGGTGTTTAATAAGTAGAATGGTGCCTTTAAGTACTTTCCTTTGCCTTAAGCTCTTAAGATATTATTCAGGCACTGGAAGTAGTGGAAAACCACTGGTTAACAAAGAAAACTGATTTTTTAGATGAGGTAACCGCTCTATTATATAGGGGTTTATTCTGTATTATGCTCTGTTTAATAATAGAGGCAGATTTGGGGATGAATGAAGGGAAGTAGTTGGTGAGAGCAGATGATGATGGATCTCCTTGTGTAGCCGTGAAAATGACATATAGAATCCTTCCTCTTGTACAGGAGGAAAAATACGCTGTGGTTTTGAAACGTAGCTTCAGGGAATGGCTGGTCCAAAACCTGCTGAAAAAAGGTAAAGATATGTGCCAACAGTAACTGCCCGTGTTTGTTTTACTTTCAGTTAAAAGTCAATTTGAATTGGGAAAGTAGAAATTTACGTAATTGGGGATTTTTGATAGTGTATGAAGCTAAACCTTTGGAATTTCCACAGGACTTGAGAGATGGGGGGATGTTTTTTATGACAAAGCATGTGTTCTAATGGTTTGAAACAAGTCTAATAACGTATATGATAGTCTAACAATATACGTGTGTGTGTGTATACGTGATACTCGGGCACGGTGAGGGTAGGAGGAAGAGAACTTCCAATAACTTGGCGGTGATACAAAACCAAACTGTAATCAGAGCGAGTTAAAATTCCTCAACAGGAAATGTAGAGAGCCAAACCCTGCTCCCTGTGCTCCACCACGTAACCGCACTGCGCTCGGGGGAGTCCTGGCGGCAAAGGATCTTCCCCCCCAGATGTTCCACAGCTGCAGCAGGGGAGCAGAAGAGGCTGCTGGGCGGGGGAGAGCGTGGTCGTGCGGGGAGAGTGTTCGGCTGAGCTTTGCAAAGCCGCAGAAGGGAAATGCTCAAGTCCCTCAACTGGCATTCAAACCAAGGTGACCTGGAAAATCCCAGGCTATTTTATATATCTGCTGCGTTTTTTTTTTTCTCTTTCATGGAGAAAAGAACTCAGAGCAGCTGCGATGTGGCTGGGGTGGTCAGGAGGTAATGGGCCCAGCCTGAGCAGAGTTGGTAATCTCCCAAACATTGATTTTGTCCTAAAGAGATACAGCTCACTGGAAAGCTGGAGGCCAGACTTCGCATTTTTATTTGCATCCAACCTTCCCCTGAATCAGGAGTGTTTGAAAATAGGTCATTGTTCCATTGTCAGTCATACCACAGAAAACACTTAGTTGTGCATTTCTAAGGGAGATGTTTAGCCAATGCATCTTGTGTTGTGCTGCAGGATAGTTAGGTGTTCCCTCTTCCTTCTCTTCCTCCTGTGTTACCTCTAACACAGACCAGACAACGCTGAACACCCATGATGGAAATGTATCTTCTGAGGTTATACAAGCCTCATTAGTGTGACAAAGCTTAAAATAACTGCTGTTAAAAGAAAAAAAAACATTTATGGGAAGCACTTTATTTCCTTGGCTCCTGTTTCTCATGTGTTGATGGTTATAGCTATTAACAAATTGATGCCGTATTTCTTCTGTGTATCAAATTTATGGGCTTGAAATTCCTCATAGAGCTAACCAGTTCTGAACTCTAACAAATCTTGGTGGAGGGGAGAAAAAGATGTTGGTGAATGAAAATAAGGGTCGTGAAGGAAATAGGTGACCAAGGAGAAGAAAGCACGGTATTAGAGGCAGGCCGTGGGAGTCATGC
>NW_010414796.1:0-5038 GCF_000710305.1 Buceros rhinoceros silvestris
ACGGCAGACTGCAGCCCCTCCTGCTCTGTTTCCTCTGGGAAGGAGCTCTGCTGCCAAGGCCACAGCAGCTGCCGCCACACGAAGCCTGCCCCAGCACTCCCCGGGAGCCGTTCTGTCAGTACGCTGGCCCCAGGTTTTTCCCTTTAGTTCTGAGGCAGAAGCAAATCCCTGTTCCATGACACCTGGGTTGCTCTCAGCAGTGAAATCAATGCTCGGCACTTTGGGCAGGTAAAACAAATGCAACCATAGCAGTGAAAGTAATCTTGGTAAAAGGATGCAGCTTTGGTTGGCTGTTACTAAACACGCAGAGAGCTTGCCGAGCTGTGAGGTGACCACCAGGGCAGCCTTCTCAGAACAAAGTCTGGTCTCCAGCTGAAGACACAAAGCCTGTGTCAAACATTTGCTTTTCCCCCAAATGCTTTATACTTTTTTTTTTTTTAGTGACTTTAAGTGTTTGACTGGGACCTTGGTGTTCTCAAACCTCCTGCTGCTTCTGTTGTTAAACTAAAATTGTATAATGACTTTTAAAAGATCCATTTGCTCAGAAATTCTCCTCATTCCTTTGAAGTCAGCCTCAGTGATTCCCAACCTCCACGTCTAGCTCCTCTGCACTTCTCCTTGCTCGGAAGAGACTCTCAGGAAACATACTCTGTCTCCTGGAAGGTTTCTTTATCGGTGAAAGCGAAGGTTAAACCAGCATGGGTAATACTCGTGATGTTACACTACTACCTTGAAGGTGGTGTAAGAAAGATGCCATTAGGGAATTCAGTCAGCAGGGAGATAAATGATATAGTGCAACATTCAATAAAACATGAAATCCCATCGACAGATGCAAGAGAGAAACACATTATGTTTGCAGCCACATAACACTGATAAAATACACAGCACGTTCCTGAAAACAGCACGACATGGGAAAATCAAAGATGCAACCGTTACAGAAGCAGAATTAAATGATTTGAGGTGTCTGACCATACCCTGGTGTGAACGAGTGGTGTAGCAGTAACGCACACACTGGCTGTGTCTCTGTGGAGCTGGACCTTCGGCACTGCACTAGAAAGGGAGGGACAAACGGGGGGAGAAGGGGAAGAGAGCAGATGCCGTGTGTTTCTCTGAAGATGTGCTCTGTGGTGCCAGTCGCCCCCGCAAACCCCTCCTCTCAGCCTGGCAAACCCCTCGCCCCCACAAACCCCTCCGTTCTGTGCCCCCCCGGATCTGCCCGAGGATTACACGTCACTCCAAGGACTCTGACGGTTCAGTTTAGCACTTTTAATGTATTTCTCTCTACCAATTTGGAATGCTACTGTAAACAGGCAGCATAGTAAGAGAAATGTAAGTTCTTGCTGCATCTTTTCACATTGCTGGAGCTAATGTTCCACCCTGAAAAACTTTCAAAGCAGTTTTCAGTGAAATTTCTGATTGTTTTGTATCATATTCTCATAGACAAAGACTACAGAACGTAACGATGTTCACCCCGAGAAGAGTCAGCAGTGTTTTCAGAGATCTGAAAGATTTCATTGCTTCTTTCATCAAAAGAACAGTTTATCTGCATTTGCTGCACTTATTAGTGTTCCACTACAGCGATGTTGTTAGTGCAAGTTCATTATTTCCACTTCAGTAACATCACACAAAAGCCCCATGTACTTTCTTCTGATGATTTTTACAAGCTGGAAGTGACGAAGCATCTGCAGATGTCAACAGGGAATGTGTTTGAGCACTGCCCACTCTACACGTCAGACTTCTGTTTGTCTTTGTCGGCAGATTTCGTCATAAATCTGCTTCCTGAAGGCCAGCATGTCTTCGACATCTTTGCAGCTCAGCATTTCTTCAACAGACAAGAGCTTAAAGCCACTCAGTTTAAAAGCCGACCTGTGCTGCACCGAATTTAACATTTGTAACGACGTTCTAACTGACTCGCTCAAAACGGAACAAACAGGGAAAATTCTGGCAGTCCACAGCCCCAAGTGCCTGTTCTGGCTGGAGAAGAGCTGCTCGGAAACGCTGATGCCCCAGAGGCCCAGGCACTCCGGCAAGCTGACGCCAAAGAACCGGAGGGACCCTACCTCTGACAGCGACTTCACCGTCCTTTTCAGGTCGTCCCCTACGCTGAACACCATGCTCACGTACTGCACCCGCCCACCCATTTTTACACTTAACGAGCTCAGGAAGCACTCTGGAGGTATGTCTGCTTCCCCCTTGACGTGCGACCCGCTGACAATACTGCTCCTCCCCACGGATACCGCGGGCCCAATGCGAGAGTACTCGACAACGGCCCCAGGCCTGATGGAACAGCCCAGCTCCAGCACGCTTTGGATGACACTTGCGGACTGACCCGGGGCTGTGCCAGAAGAGGGGCTGAATGCCCCAGACAGCAAGCCAAGCTCAAATTTCAGCCTGCTGTCAGATGCCAAGTGGAACAGATACTCCTGAGTAGTTCCAAGGTGGTAGAACTTGGAGTTGTTTAAGACTATCACATTGAGGGCAGTTCCCTTCAAGAGGGAGTGCAGCTTCTGCCGCACTTCCACCAGCCGAGACTCCTCTTTCATGACGTTACTTGTGATTTCTGTATAATCTTGTGTGGCTCCAGGTCCCAGGGCCTGGAGGAAGTCACCATACGCATCTATTTCACAGCCAAGCGTGCCCAGCTGCTTGTAGAACGCCAGTAATCGCCCTGCAGTGCTCTGATCCATGTAAAATACACTGTCTGTGTACACAAACTCCGAGCCTGTCTCTGAGTCACTCTGGTCTCCAGAAGAACCCGGCCGAGAGCAACTCTTCCCCGCGCACACCGCACCGTGTCGGCACATCATCTCCATGTCGGGCTTGTGCAGGAAGTGGTGGCAGACCGCGTGGCCGGGCTCTGAGTCACTCTGGGCTCCAGAAGAACCTGGCCGAGAGCAACTCTTCCCCGTGCGCACCGCACCGTGTTGGCACATCATCTCCATGTCGGGCTTGTGCAGGAAGTGGTGGCAGGACGCGTACTCAAGCCATCCTTTTCCTGAAAAGCTGGATGGATCCAGCACAAACACCCCGTGAGTGGTCCCGACCGCCAGGTCAGAGGGGTGAGCTAAGGCAGTAAACCCGGGTTTATCAAACGTGACAGGTTCCGCCACTCCAGTGCTGTAAAGTTCTATGTCATCCGAACATGTAACGAGGACCCCTGGTTTCATGTGCCCAGGGAAGTCAATGTACATGGCCAGCTTCAGCTCAAGCATCTGGTAGGCGGGATCGCCGACAGGCAAAGCCATGAAGATCTTCCCCAGGGCACTGGCATTTGGCAAACGCTGACTGTAGCCACCTTAAAGAAAGAGACATTGTTAATTACACAGCGACACCGCACGTAAGGAAGCAAAACCCAAACCTGTGCAGCTGTTCTACACACAAGAAGGTATAAAAAAATCCACCACCCCATCTTGGTCAGACACTAAGTATTGCTCGAAAAAATGATTGATCTATAAAAATTATCAACCTCCCTCTTCATACACTTCTGAAAGCAGATCTGACCTGAGGTCCAACATCTAGCATGCCTTAAACAGCTGATGCTAAAAGTGTGGTGGATTTCATCACCTTCCGTTTATTTCAGGGCTGGAACAGGGACCACTCGCCTGTAACTGAAGGAAGCAAAGGACACCTGGTCTCTCGCTGGGAAAAAAGGAGGACACCCCGCACCCCTGATGGGAATATGAAGTCACAGCTAAGTCAAATAGGCAGAGATTTGCTCAGGGGACTCACGGTTACCTGGTTTCTTTCTCCTCCGCAGAGCTGATGCCCCTTTTACAAGTGTTCTGACTACTTGGGTAAGGCAGCAAGGATCCAGTCTGCCCATAGCTATGGGGATCCCTAGACCCCCACAGAGGGGGGACCCTTAATGGGAATTTAATTAAAATACTGTGAATTACACTTAGCTCTTCACTATTTGATCAAACAACTTAAGTGCCAAGAGGAAATGCTGAAGTGACAGCAGTATCTCCTAGGTATCCACCTAAACTCAGATGATCCCATCAGATGCATCTGGGGTTACTTTGGTGAGGGGACTGCACCTCAGAGCTGTGACCCTCTGCCATCACGTTGGTTTTAGAAAAAAAGAAAGAAAAGGATGCGAACGATTTCAGAATGTGCAATGTAAAACAGCATTTACCAGAATGAATCAGCAGCACAGTAAAGGATGTCCACTTATCACCATACAGGTCTTCCAAGCACTGAAGAACGTGAAGCGTTGATCCTCCATTTCCTAAAGAAAAATATGTTAGTCCCTGCTGAGAAGGGCACCAATAATAACGAATAAACCACGTGGAGGATACTGGGATGTGCTGCTGTGGCAGGGTGGTCAGGAAGGCTGTTTTAAATGCTGCCTTCTGATGTAGAAAGTAAGTTGTCGACGGGTGTACAAACACCCCTCTGAAACTTCCTCTCCCAGTTCTGACAGAACCGGCCTTCTACTGTGTCCTCACTGCTAAAATCATGCGAAGGAGATGGTGGACGGTCACTCTGGGACCACTTGGAGGAAAGCAGAGGGGAGGGCATTTTGGGCAGACGGCTCCTGGGAAAACACCGTGTTCTCCTCTCCCAGCCGTTCCTGAAACAGCCCCGGCAAGCGAAGCATTCCATCATTTCCACAGGCCATATCCTCACCATAAAAACCAACCTCAGGACGAAACTTGTCACCCAAAAGTTCACTGATGATTTCAAGAGGCGCTCAAAAGCGTTTTTGTCATTTACAACATGGGAATGAGGAAAAATGTCTGGGATATGAGGAAACGGTTTGGGATGTTTTTATGTGTTCCTACAACTTAGAATTGCTTCATCTCTGAAAACTAGTCTCTGCCAATCATCCTGTGCTGCGGAGTAACAGGAATTGAGAGGTACGGCATGACGCTAGGGACAGTCAGACTACTTTCTGCTAGGACTTTGAGGCACTTTCTGTTAAAACATATTCCCATTGTTCAAACAGTCGGGTTAAGGTAACTAGCATGAGTTACCTTAAAAACCCGAGCTGGTGTTACCCTGCATCCCGCAGGATGCTCCAAGCGGTGCCACCCCC
>NW_010414796.1:5313-5524 GCF_000710305.1 Buceros rhinoceros silvestris
CGTTGGACGCTGCGCTGGGCGGTTGAGCGAAGCGCTCCGGCTCCCGCGGGGGTCCGGTCCGCAGCTCCGTCACCGCGGCAGCGCAGAGTCCGCTCCCGCCCGGCCACAAACGAGCGCGGTTATACGAGCGTTCAATTAAATCAACGCGCAGCGTATCGAGCGGTGCAACTTGTGCAGAGTGCCCGAGCGGGGCCGGACCGGCAGCCAGGGC
>NW_010414797.1:0-5082 GCF_000710305.1 Buceros rhinoceros silvestris
GAAGGAAATGAACATAAGAGGATATGACAGAATTACAATTTAATGTATGATACATACAAAAAGTAGATCATCCGATTTATGCTTTAACAACAAAGAAAACCCCAGGAGAATAGTCAATGAATTGAGGAATAACATTAAACACAGAAGTCCTCACATAAATCACATAAACCTGAGGAATTCATCAACAAAAGACAGTAGAACAAAGTTTAAGTAAGATTCAGAGATAACTACCCTAACATATACGCAAAACAAAAAGTTATATTATATAGGCTATTTTAAAAGTGTGTTACAAGCCTTCATGTCAGGGTCATAAACCAATCACTCCCTGACAGTAATTAAAAAGAAATGTCTCCTGCAGATATAATTATTCCCTAGTGAAATTCCTCCAGAGCATTTTTCTACTGGTCACAGACAGAAGAAAACAAGAAAAAAATTGTTTTAAAATGGCAACTCCCCCATTTCTCTCAAGAGTTGATCCAGGCTTTTAAAGGTGATAAACTTCTGTTAAATCAGCTTTAATTTAAAAACCAAACAAAAAACTAAAAACCCCAAACCCCACAAAACCTGGTTCATTTACATCTTTTTTCTTTTCTTTACAGAAATTAAGGACATTTACAACCCCCAGTAACATGCTCTACTCATGATAAAGACCTTTTAAAAAACAAAATGACGACAGAATCTTCAAAGTCAAATACTAAGAAAAGCAAAAAGAAAAAGAAAGTCCCCACCTTTGTGAAAGGAAAGTTACCCAACATGAACTCTACCCATTCAGCCTAGATACCAAGGGTGAAATGCCATCCAAATGCGCTTGGATTAACAGAACCAAAGGCTACTCCCCTCCTGCTGGGTGAGCAACAGAAAGGAATGAAAATTAAAATCACTGATGATTTTATTCCAGTTATCAAGTAGAAACTGTTACGTATTTTATTATCAGTATAAAGTAAAGAATTAGAAGTGAGCTGTTAGACATAGCTTCACTTGTTAAAAGCTAATTTTTGGCTCACTTCTCCAAACACATAGATTACAATTTATAGCCTCTGTGAGCATTTAAAACTTACCAGAGCATAAAAAAAATATTATAAGCTATTTTATCCAACTCTGGAAATCTGAACTGGAAAAAGACTGCAACTGAAGTGCAGTTGTAACAACAACAACAAGACAAAAATCCAACCCATTAGATTTTTAACTGGCAACTTTCAGCAAACAAAATTCAAAAGTTATTTGAAAGCCTATGCTTAAAACAAAAGCCAAACAAAAGGGGTTTTTAGAGGATTTTCTTTTAAATAATGCATTAGATCAAACAAGACAGCAAAGAATAAAAGCTTCCATAGTGGAAGCTCTTGTACACCCAGAACTTTCATCTATCATCTCTTCTCTGCCCTATCAGATTTTTCTTACCATGAATAGCAGGTTGAAAGATCTGTTTATTGAACATTTATTGTTATAAAATCGAAGGTGGAACCAACTCAATCATCAATAAACTGTAAAAGATGGCAAATACTGTTAAGCACAGTATTGCTAATCAATACAAATAGCAACAGATATTTAAAGCATGTTATCAAAAAACAATTTCCTTGAAATTCTCTCAGAATAACAAAAGCTACAGGGAACACGAACATAAAAGCCTTCTGATCTTTCTACAAGAAGCTCTAATTCAGCTTTTAATCAATCACCTTTCTTTTCTGTTCTCATATACCATACTCTGCAAAGCAAAACACCCCATCCCAGGAGGTACCCTGCCCCACTAAGAGCATCACAGCACCTGTCCTGGTCTCAGAGAACACCACCCTGCTGATAGGTGGTGACGGCACCTGCAGAGAACTGACTGAGGTGTCAGACTGGGAAACAAGATCATAAAGGAATACAGTTTGGAGATTTGAAAGGGGCAAGATTTAATTAGTTGGCTTATGACTCCTCTTCTATAAGGTGCAGGGTGTTCTAGTACTGAGAGTATCTTAAATTTAAAAAATAAGTAGTCTATTTCAATTCTCAGCAAGTGCAATATTTGGGGGTAGAGAGGATTTCTGTGTGAAAAGCATTTACAAGCATGTCTAAATAGTGAAGTAAATTACAAATGTAACTTGTACTCTCACTGTTGGAAGTTCCAGTTGTGACATTACGAGTAAGGAATTCTAAATTCAGAATGACAACCAGCTTCTAAATCTTGATTTACATCAGTATCTTCAAAAATCAGAGAAACCCTGACTTAATATTTGAACAAAATGTTGAAACAGTGCATAAAGTAATACTTCAGCACTCTGCTTAAACAGAAAACTGGAATCTTTAGTTGTTTCAAATTGCATATTGCTGGATAAAAATATTTCACTGTACAAATATTTTTTAGCATCATTTTAACAACCAGAAGATGTAACCTTAAAATAATTTATTTCCACATAACAATAGCTCTCTCTAATACTTACAAAATAATCACATGAAAATCTTAACTTTTGATATAACTAGAAATTATTTAAATAAAACTTTAACTAATTGGTATCAATTCAGATGGTTTTTAAATCAGCCACAGAAGTTGGTAGGCAATGAGTAGTTTGAGTACAGTGCACTAGCTCCCCATGTGGACATACCTGATGAGCAACACATGCAAAGCAGCCGACAGAAGTTATGAGTGATCCTTTTAAGTGGAGCACACCAGTGGTCTGAATTCACTTCTAACATGCTAAAAATTTCAATTCCCATATTCTGACTTTTTTTTTTTCTCCAGTGGAATTGCTGGCTTAAGAAGCTCGCTCCAGCTGCTCTCTGTTTCCCAACAGAACCTTTTCAGTTGTGCCAATGCAGCCATTCACATAGCGCTGCAGTTAATCCCATCTAATCCAGAATGAAAATAACCCCCTTTCCACATAATTAATCTGGACTAGTTCTCCAGATTGGTTTGTCATACAACGACTTTAAAACACCACACAGCAGAACTACAGCTGATCAGAGTACAGCTCTGGTTATGTCAGCATAACCATTACTATCGAAACTTCTTTCCAACATTTAAAAGCCTCTCTGGAGCAAAACCAACAACCTGGAAAAGCAATTTTTATTGCAAGATCGTGGCATACTGAGATAAACTGAGGATCCACAACCTGAAAATCCTTCTAAAAATGCAGCATGCCTAATTCTCTTTTGCTAAAGCAGGATGACAGTATTAGCCCCAGAAGATTCTCACTAAACTTAAATCATAGCGAATAGGGTTGTTTTGCTTTTAAGTCTTCTAAAAAGCCTTTACAGCTCACATTTTTACAAAACTTCCTTGCCATAATTAGTACTTTTTCATTTTCCTGGTACAAGCAATGCATGTGTTCAGGTCTTTCACACCCACCACGTTCAGCTCTACAGCCCCACTGCAAAAAGGACATGGACCTACTCGAGTGGGTCTACAGGACATCAGGGGGCTAGAGCACAGGCCCTGTGAAGAACAGCTAAGAGAGCTGGGTTGTTCAGCCTGGAGAAGAGGAGACTCTGGGGAGAACTTACTGCAGCTTTTCAGTACTTAAAGTGGGCCTGTAAGAAAAACAGGGACAGACTCTTCAGGGAGTGCAGTGATAGAATGAGGGTAATGGTTTCAAACCGAAAAAGGGTAGGAAGAAATTCATTACTGTGACAGTGGTGTCACACTGGAACAGGCTGCCCAGGGAAGCTGTGGATGACCCCTCCCTGGAATTGTTCAAGGCCAGGCTGGATGGGGTTCTGAGCAACTTGGTCTAGTCAAGGTATCCATGCCTGTTGCAGCGTGGTTGGAACTAGATGATCTTCGAGGTACCTTTCAACCTAAACCATTCTATACTCCAGCCCACCCCACATTCTCTCCCCCACAAAAAACCACCCCAACAGAGCAGCTATTCGTAAAACTAGTTCTCTTTTGGTTATCATCCCATAAGCACATTTTTACATACAATGAACATGTAGGCAATCAGAGCGCTCACTGAGAGATCAGAAGTCAAATAGCATGCAATGCCTCAAAAAAAGAAAATGCATACAGATGATCTCGTGCTGACCTTGAAGCAAAGACCATGAAGTGATACAGACACACTAGACCTCCCTGTAAGCACTTAAACAGCTAGATCATAATGCACTGCTTTTATGACTGGTTATTGCAGTCATACCTAAGAAGTAGGCGACTGGCTGCAATAAAGAATTAAATCTCATCTCAAACAGACCCATAATGCTGTTCAATTTCAGGAAAAGTCTTATTTGCCATTTTGTTCAAAGTGCTGAGTCTCCAAGATCCCTAAAACAGTGGTAGAGCTGAATTCTTAGAGTAATGCAGTACTCCAACATGAACTTCAATGTCCCACATCTCCCATTCTCCAGTGACAGTGTCTAAATGGGGGCTACAGACTATTACCAAAGGAGACTTACTCCATGTATTTCTTGCTCACAAAACACAGGCAATATTTTTTGCTATGCAAAATCAACACAGTAAATGAAAAGTTAAGAGTTCAAAGAGTTGGAAGAAGGAATAATTTAAGAAAGTATACTCTTCAGGGAGGATGCAAGCACAAATAGATTAGCTTTTATCAATTATGAATTTGCACTAGCTTTATATTTTCTAATAATGGTACAGGAACATGACGCTTAATTTCCTTCAGCGTTTTCAACAGCAGTGGCTCTATCTGCCTCTTGTTTGAGGCGCAGCAAAGTTCCTTGGAGTTTACTGACATAATATGGTAGGTATGAATGCAACAGTTTTCCTCCCTTTCTCAAAAAATCTGCTACCTAACGTTTCTCTTTTAAAAAGTCTTTGGAAATTTTGATTTTTGAAAACTGTTTAACTGAACATTTAACATTTAACCAGAGCAACTGTTCTTCAAAATCCAAGCTCTATTTCTGACTAATAGTTCACTTGCCTCCTGACAGGAAATGCTCAACTTTTCTGTAAACTGAATTAATAAAGAACAGAATAAAAAATAGCTGATCTTGAATTTGGCATGGACTTGTGTTCTGAGAGGCTAATGCAAAATAACACACCATACTGCTTTGAGTATCTGCTTTAAAACTAATTTAATCAACACACTAACATTGAATACATACAGAATTAAACCAGAGGTTTAAAGACTGATGCCAGCTGTGATCAGC
>NW_010414797.1:5175-14268 GCF_000710305.1 Buceros rhinoceros silvestris
AGCAGGAAAGCAGATACCACGAACAGACTTTCTGTTATACTACCAAAGATACCAGACTTTCCCAGGCATTTGGTACATAACTGGACAAGAATTTTATAAATTTAGGACTCCTCATCTTCAGTAACAGGAGTTATTTGCAACTTTTTATTTTAAGCTATTAAAAATAACACATTTTTATTTTCTGGATGCCTTCTTGCTTTTTTCAAGAAAAACAGAGTCAATGTAATTAAATTAACATATATATTTTAAACAACTTACATTCAAAAGGAAGGCTACTGAAAAAACAGAGTGCACTGTTCAATACCTAAGACTCTGAATTGTTTCTAAAAACTAATCACAAGTACATTAAAACCATACATTGAACATCACACCTTTAAAAAATCCTCAAGTGTATTTAAGATCATGAGACTTTTCACTGATTGGTAAAACCATTCTTATATTGAAGATTCCTACTTAGCCACTCAAACTCCAGAGCTTTAAAAAAATAATAAAAAAACCCACACAAAAACTTCCAAAAGGGAACCTGAAGAAAGGTTGTACTCCAGTGCTAGTAAAGATGTTTAATGGTTCTTCTCTTGAAGCAGTTTCTTTGGAAGCAAAAAGCATTTCAGTGTTCGTCGATGTTGAGTGTTTATAAAAAGTCATTACCATTTTCTATAGAAGTGATTTGTAACCAAAATGGCACAGACTCCTCCCTTAAACTGTGTGACAGGTTTGGGAACCACATACGTTAAGGAGATTCACAAGTCCTACAAAAAGCATTAGTTTCGACAGAAGTATCCCAAGAAATAAAAAATATGCCTTACTAGTAAGCTTATTAATAACCTTTCCAATATTATGAAATTAAAACCAATTTAAGGCATTGTGCACTTTTTTCAACAATTTCGACACTGAGTTTTCTTGGAAGTCACTTCACATAGAGAGTTTAGCTTACTGCTGGAAGAAACTGGCATTTTCAATATAAAAGAAAATTAGTACATTATAGAAGCAAGTAATTATGTCATAAGCACTTATTTTCATCACATTCTTGAAATACACACTGAAATCAAGTGCTCTGCATTCTGACAAAAGGCAAGTTGCATTATGTAAGAAAAACCCTGAAAAAGAAAAAAAAAAAATCACTTTTCCTGTATGTAAAAAAACCCAAATGTTCCCAATCAAATAATTCCTGCAGACCTCAACATTTCCCTGTTACAAAACTAATGCCAGAATGAAAAGGCTGGAAAAGTTCCCCTTTACTTTTCCCAGAAAACTCATTTGCATGGGTTGTTTTCTAAATATTCAGCAAAATGAAGACATATGGGGGAAGAAAGATGTCCAAGAGGAAAAGTTGTTGCGTGTTGGTCAATAGTTTGCAATGACCTTTTAATACCATTAAAGCATTCTCAAGAAAGCAAAAAATAAACTGAAGTCAGTGAGGATAAGATACCTGTTTGAGATTTAACACGTTTGCAAACACACACACACACAATACTTCACTGTTATTTCTTGGGGGTTTCTCTGGAAAGTCCCAGTAGTAAACTTGAACTGTAGAGAGCAAAGATGTCATTAAAGGAGACTAATGCTTTGCTGTTACCTCCCCCAGAAGTAGCACCAGCTGAAATCAAAAGAAGTAGTATTGTGTTCCTCACCATACAAGTCCTTCTTGGATGCTAGCTCATCCCCTATCATGGTAAATAAGGTTTTCCACTGCTGTCCATAACTCAGGAAGGGATTGCAAAAAGTTTCATCAACTTCACACATGGACTGAGCCACCACTTTCACCCAGCTGGCAAAACACTCTAAAAGAGCCCTCCCCTTCATAATGCTGCTACTTACAGGGCTGAGAAAAAGACTGGCTGACTCAACCTTGCACTTCTTCTGTTTTCTGATGTGAAGGAAGGTCTCTTACTCCAGAAGTCACAATTTAATACTCTAAATTCATCACACATACAAAGGCAACAGGAGGTTTTTTTATGACACTGGAGTTTCAAAGTCTTGCCAGTCCCCCTCACCATGCCCTGCAACGCCTGCATCAGCAATGCTTGCAACCTTGACCTTGCAATGCTTTTCCACTCCTCCACACTCCCCTTAGAGAAGCATTTCTCTGCACAACACATTTGGTTCACTCTACTTTTGTATAAGTTTTACTTTGTTCTCTGCAGGTAATACCACACTTTCAGAAAGGCTGTACAGTCATTCGATTAGAATAGCTTATTCTAAAAGGTGTGGACAGAAGCACAGAAGCTGCAAACAAGGTTTTTCCCAACTATGTGAAGCATTAAGACTAAGAAGTGTTGCAAGAGGATACAACAAAGTCATTATCAGGTTCAAGACATTTTTGTTTATATTAAAAACTTCAATGAACCTGATCATTAAGCTGTTTTGTTCAATGTGAAAGCTCTATTAACACCAGGATTCTCTTTTCAAACTCATTTTATCACAAAAAGCATTTTATAAAAAATAGTTAAGTTGTGAAATTTCTTGATGGTGTATTTACCTGATTAAAACAAAACAAGATAAAATTTAACCAAAAAAGTAAGTATAGCTTACTAGGGGAACAAACCTCCAGATGTGAACCGATCAGATACAGTCCAACTTCAGAAGCTGTTCAGACTCAAGCACTCCTGAGTTATGTGGGAAACTACTGTAATGGTAGTATCAAAGTTGATGTACTTTACTATTAAAAATAGTAGGTGTTTATACACACAACCTCTTGCTCCATATTTAACTCTTGCCACCCACAATCCTTGAATTTAGTAAGACTGTTCAGCAGCTGACACAAAAGCATGGTGAACATACTTCCAAGTCAACTTGAGCCTTACCTGTTTTTTAACAGAAAGCAAATAAAGGAAAAGAGGCTGAAGTAGCTGATCTTGTATAAAAAAAAAAAAAGAGTAGCTTACATGTTCCCAAATTCTTCTGGCTAAAATTTGTTGGGAAGACTGAAAGAATTCAAAAAATTTATTTTGAAAAACACCAACAAAAAGTAATTTTTCTGATTATGTTGCCACATTTCAGGCAAATCTTCCAAGATTTGATTTGGTAGGTCAGAGCATCTACACTTAAGCAAGACTGAACATACAAATCTCATTTTGTATTTCAGTTTTGAAGAAAAAACCAAGAAACTACCTTTTATCCCCCACCTCATTCATCCAAAGGGGACTCACCTCCAACTCTTCAAACAAAAAACCCCACACTACGCTGTTTTCTCACTCCTGTGGAACATTCCTTACATTCAAGACCAGAAATGCACTTCAGTCCTGATGTGCAAAAGTCCTTCCCAGCGCTATCTTCATTTTCTTTTAAGAAGAGAATGTCATCACATTCAACTTTAAGAACAGGGCTGTTCATCAGGGACTAGGATAAGGTCAAACTCATTTCCAGTTGTCATCAGAACCAGGATATGAATTAAGCCTCCAAAAACATATTAGTTGAGTAATACACACAGCCCTCTTAACGGTTTCTTTCCCTCCCCCTCAGCTGTAAGCATGGACTTATAAAAAGAGAAACCTCTACAGGCACAACAGGTTGGACATAATGAAGCACTGTTTCTATAGTCCTCTAGGTACCAGCTTGAAAAGATGCTTCGCTAGTAGCAATGATTGGAGAACACTTCTCCAGAGACCAAAGAAAAAGTAATTCAATTTCAGTTGGTGAAAACTAGTATCTAGGAATGGCTGTTTTATAGACATTCTTTTTAGCTTCATATTACAGAAATGAATCAAGACTATATTAATTCAAGGAATGTCTTATTACCAAAAAACCAAAGAACTTCTTTGTGTTACCCACAACGAACTCCCCAAGCTTTCCGACTACACAAAAAGCAAACAGATAGCAAGATATTTTAATGTTTGTTTTATCTTTCCTTACTGCTCCATAAGCAACAGAAAGGGGTGAAATTTGAGGTATGTTATAAAATAAGGAGTTCAGAAATAGACTCATACAACTCCAAATTAAAAAAAAAAAAAGAGATAGCAAGCATTATCCAAGAAATACTTCCTTCGTAAAGCAAGGCAGTGTTTCAGGTTAAGTCTGTGAAACCTTATTTCTTGCATATTATCATTATCCACCTTATAAAAGGTTGCCTTCTGATATGTAAGCAATTTAAGAGACTCACATCAAGGACAGAAAGGCAGATAAAGACTTGCCTCAGTAGGGTAAAAGAATGGATGATATTCCAGCAAAAAATAGAAAAAAAAAAAAAACGACAAATATCCCACCCCCCCCACCTTCCCCTAATGTAAGAGGAAAAACAGACTACTGCTGCAAGAGCTGACTAAGAGCCACACCACTGGAGTTCTCAGCTTAGGAAAAAAGAAAAAAGTCTAAGACTATCTTTGAGGCAGGCCAGAAATTGTGTGCACTGCATATTTAATTCAGAGTAACAGTCTTCAGTTAACAAGTCAGATTTGGAGCAAGACCTAAGCAGTGAGATTACTGCAAATACAGCATGAAGAGACACTGCATCATGTATTCACTGTGCTGTAAATCAGAGATGAAACATTTGGTCATTACCTCCAACACTTCTGTTTGGTTTGAGAGGTTTTTTCCTCCAGGAACCCAAATGAAATCTATTCCCTACTTTTACACTGTCTTGTACTTACTGCTGGTAGTAGAGACTGCATGTTCTGGTTGGAGTCAGCTATAGTGGCTAGGTAAACCAAGTTTGTGTGCAGCATCTGCTGGTATCTATCAAAATAAACACAAGCAAAACAGATCTTAAGTCACAAATACAGTAACATCAGAATTTACTTGAATTCTACACATGTAAAGAAAGTTACCCATGTAAAACAAGACTGAACACTTATAAGAGTACCATTATTAGTCATCCTAAGGCTTTCCCCTCACACTTACCTATGACCCAATCTTTCCCAACGTCTCCATCAAATCTGTGCCTATACCTTCTCTACAACTTCTGTCTGGCTCCAAGAAATCTAAAGCTGGGTAGCACTGCTCTTATCTGTTTCACTTCCTGCCCCAAACCAAATCACCAGGAAACACAGTGTGTGAGGGATTGTTTGGTGTAATTTCCATCACAAACACTGGGGAAAGAGAGCTCCTTCTACTGTGTCTCTAGATACAAGATATCACAGATTTTTGTGAATCATGACCAAGAACAGTGCAAACATTTCACGAGGACCCCAAGATTTGGAAATCTGTTAGGGAATGATTTTTCTGCTACAGATCCACATTCCAGAGTCTCAACATCTAGCCCACAGTCACAAAAATAACCTTGAAAGCAGGAAGAGATTACAAATACATAACTAGAGGCTTGCAAACAACTTAATACAGTAACTCTGCTACCATAAAGCATTCTCTTAAAGCAAAAATACCTGCTATTTATGTCCCTCTCCTACTCCCAGACTACCAGGTTTTTCAGTACTCAAAGGGGACAAAAAGAAGGGGGAATATAAGAAAGATGGGACAATCTTTTTAGCAAGGCCTGTTGTGACAGGACAAGAGGTGATGATTTTAAACTAAGAGGGGAGTTTCAGACTAGGCATAAGTAAGAACTTTTTTACGATGAGGATGGTGAGACATAGGCACAAGTTGCCCAGAGTGGTGGTAGATGCCCCATCCCTGGAAACCATTTCTCTTAGTAAGGGACTTGAGCTGTACTGTGATGCTCTGTCTGCTTCCACATTTGTCCAGTTACAAGGGTGCTATGATCATCCCAGGCCAGAAAAGATTACTGGGAAAATAATATTCCTTAACAATTCACTCCTTCCACAGTTCTCTCAGATCACTCTCCACAGATCCCACTAAGCAGCCAGTCCACGTGGGATATTCCAGCAAACCAAACTTCTAGGACAAGTATATTTGTTCTTGGGCAAGTGGTAAGCAGGTAGCCTTCAAACCTGCCGTCAGGAAGAAGAAAGGTGTTTTCCTACATGATTTTGAAAGGTTTGAAAGAAAACCACCTCTTTCCCAAAATGTAATTGTGATGTGGAGGAAAAAGATCTTGGTTATATAATTCCCATTTTTATAAACATCATCATCAGGACATCGACTTGCAAAAGGCAAGTTGCAACATTTCAGTGACAGAAACGATAGTCATATGGCAAATAAAAACCCCCATAAATTCTATCTGTAGCAATACTCTTCTGTTCTTCACAGCACAGTTCTCCTACAAGGTGAGCTAAACAAATCAAGAATGGTGATCTAAATGGAAGTTCATCCAGTCCACAGCAGATTTGGATTAATGTCTTACTGAGAGCATTCAGACGTCTTCCCTTTGTTCTGATAGTCCATTATACACTGAATAAGATGGTTATTTTCATCCAACATCTGAAACAATAAAGAAGTTTGGAGTAAGTTTCATGTTCTTTGTGGAAAGAAACCAAAGATAAGTTTTGAGTCTTGAACCTCTTCTCAGAGGTTTTTAAAAACAGCAACAAAAAAGTAGCATTCCAGAACGTTCTACTTTTACCAGTTACTTATAGAACACTCTTTTGCTCCCATTTTCCCCCTTTGATTAGTTTTAGAGCTTTTAGGTTAAGGGTTTCACATCACTATTACAGCTACATTTATGAAGCTTCCCATTCAAATACCTAAACTTGCTCTGCAACACAATCTTACAAAGTTTTCAAAGTTTTGCATTTCTTTGTTTGATCTCTACCAAGAAATTTGCTTTAAAATTTATGCTTCTAGTTTCCCTTCTCCTTCTAAAGCCTGCAACAGTTCACAAATTTAATAATAAAAGGCACTGAAATTGTTATTGATAGAAACTGAGCTTACTAGACAGGTTTGTTTCAAGGAAGTGCACTGAAACGTTACACCATATTTACATGAAGAATGTCTAATTAAACTGCACTTTATAAATATTCTCTATAATGGGCACAATAGATCTATTACACTCCATAAATATGAAAATATGTGAAATAATTTTCTGGCAAAAAAGAAAGAAGTCCTAAAATCATGGGAAATTGCAGATCTCATGGCCTTCTACAAAAACCTCATGAATTCAAGGTGTTCCAAGCTCCATCAACAGGAAAAAAAATAGTCTGGTTTCCTAGGGCTGCACATCCACACACTCAGGTCTTTTTAATCACTCCGATCAGGCAAAGATCATCAGAACCATGGCTAATCTGCGCTACCAGCCAAGTTACCCAAGTCAACTGAGCTAAATGGTCAGTTTACTGCCTAATGGAAATTTTTGCATTGATTTCTCCCTTTGCCATCTCTCAGAGGGAAGCTTAGATCTCTTTTCCCAGCTGCTGCATTTCACAAAACTAATAGAATCTTAACCATCTGCAAGACTCTTGCCTTCTTCCAGACATGACTGAGACTAGACAAAAGGCTCATGCCTGTACAGGGAAAGCACAAGCAGTGTTATTACATTACCTTTACTTCCCTAGGAACCCAAACTCTAGAGAAGGGGAAGAAAGGAAAAAAAAAAGAAAAAAGTTCTGCTAAGTTTGACACTTTTTTTTTCTTCTCACTAATCCTTCTCTACTATGAAAAGGGTACAGCGCCAGAAACCTCACGCAGTCCACTCAGGACTCATACCCATGGAAGAATAAACCAACCAGCCAAGTCTTCCTAAATTCAAACCAGTAATTCACTCAGACTGACTATAATGATCACTGAGCAATTATTTTGCCTGAAACTGCTGGATCTGAAAACACTGTCATTAAGTACTAACCACAGACAGAATTTTGAGTTACTGTCTGAGCCTCAGAAACTGTTGGTGCACCCTCTGAAGAGGATCATAAACATGCTGCTATACAGACATATATCACATGTATTAACATCAAGTTTTATAAGAAACACTGTGGCCATTTTCCCTAGAAAAAATAAGGAAAAATGAGTTAATACCTTTGATACCAAAGTCTAACAGAGCACTTGCAAAGAAAGCCTTGAATCAAGACTCTCCTCAGAATGTCTCCCACCTTCCAGAGGAAGGCAGCAGATCCGTAAAGCTTAGCAGACAGGTAGACCTTGAGACTGCCACTGAAATGGTGGCACTCTTCACTGTCATAATGTTAGCTGGGGCAGGGGGAAGAAATGCAAGAGCCAAGAGGAAAACAAACAAGCAGGAATACAACCATATCCTAGACGGGGCTGGAGGCCCTGTTTTATACAATTTTGATTGAGCAGTTGCTGATAGAAAATTGAAATAGTTCTTTGAAAGAGTTATAAACACCTACCATCAAAAGATAATTTAGTTTACAGCTGGATGAAGACACCTCCAGGGCTTCTGACAGCTTATGTACATTATAGAGGTTCTTCGGCTTTATATATGAAGGTTTTGCCAGCACACCACCATCAAATTAATGGTTTGACTACAGCACAGAAAAACCTTAATTGTCTGCCTTCTCCATATGCACCCCAGCGACCTGAAGCCTCTGCTGACTTACTCCCTTTAGGCAGCCTTCCACCCAGTAGGTATGTATTTTTCATCTACACTTCTCAAGCACTTTTGCTACAGTACCTTGGAGGTGTCACTTATAACTCTTTGAGGTCCAGATCCCCAGCAACACCTACTTTGCTGACACTATCACACTTTATTAAATCAGAGGTTAGTTATAGTTACCTGAAAAGCTCCCATACACGGAGTTTGCAGTAATCCAAAACCTCCCAATCATGGCAATCTATACCGGTTACAGTGTAAGTCTACAGTTAAGTTTCTAAATACCACCAAGTTACCACTGAACTTGAACATGCTCCTTTTCTTCTGACGATACAAATCATTGTGGATTAGTACAAATCCTATACATGCTTTTCTTTGACTGCTTTAGCGAGTTAGCTTGTTCCCTCTCGCAAAAGTTTAAGTGGAGTCGCCCGGTGTCACTGTCATTGGCTCCGACCATAATACTCTTCTTTAATATCACTTAAGGTTTATGAGGGGAGCCTTACTACTAAGCCAACAAGTTTGGGAGCTGTAGTCCCCTCCTACCCTGCGGAAGCAGAGCCCCAAGGCAAGCAGGGTTTGGGAACAACCCGGCTGAGGGCCGACTTAGAGGCACCCGTCACAGGAAGGAGTTACTCGACTCCTCCGTCTACCCACCGTGCCAGGCCGAGTCCTTACAGGCTAATTCAGCCCGCGGCCTCGGGAGCGCTCGGGACAGCCGGGGAGCGGGGGCAGGGACATCGGCCGCCCTTCCCCCA
>NW_010414798.1:0-409 GCF_000710305.1 Buceros rhinoceros silvestris
TTTCCGTGTCTGGGTCCTGCTTTTCCTTGACTCCCCCACCCGTTCTGCTGGCAGAGGGCTGAGAGCTCAGAGCAGGGCTCCGAGGAGCTTTCGCCGTGCTCTGGAGCTGGACCCAGCACGGTGCTGTGTAACTCGGCCCTGCCCCCGTTAACGCTTGAACCACGCTGAGGAGGATCTGGAAGCGCTCCGGCTGAGCCCTGGCAGAGCTTCAGCCTGTCCCACTGTTTAACCAACTGCCCTCAGAGCAGCGCGGCTTCCAGGGCTGCTTGGAAAGGAAACAGTGGCGTGAACCTGCTCTTTTCCCTCCCTGGGGTACAGCTGGATCTTGTGCTCGGTGAAATCTGTAGAAGGCACCTGAGGGACCCGATAAACCCCGGGGTCTGCCGCTGCTGCACAAGCTTCCCCGCCC
>NW_010414798.1:516-2367 GCF_000710305.1 Buceros rhinoceros silvestris
TCTCCCGCTGCTGCAGCAGCTCCTACGCCTTCCGGCGGCCCTGCATGGGGAAGCTGGAGGTGGACGAGCACTACGTGCCCCCACTGCTGAGCGCCGGGCTCTTCCCCTTCCCCGCGGAGCTGTGCACGCCCCAGGAGCAGGCGCTGCGGCACAAGAAGCAGGAGTAAGATGTCGTTGGTTTATCCGTGGGCATTCAGGGGGGAGCAGCTCCAAAACCGCATAGCCCTGGGGAACGGGGCACTGCTTTGCTCCCTGCTGCAAGTATCTATCCGGGTGGTGAGTGAAGATGAAAAAGCTGTAGGAAAGAAGGTGCCAAACCTTGAGGAGCGCTTCGTGAGCCCCAGCCTCACCGGACTCGCTGTGTGTTGCAGGATGCTCATCACCCTCATCAAGTACCAGCCCCGCATCACGGCAGAGCAGCTGAGCTCCGTCAGCGCGGCCTTCACCGCCATGCGGGAGCGGTGCTGTGGGGAGGGGAACCCCCAGGCCTGCTTCGAGCGGGAGGTACCGTCCCTTTCCCCCGCGCGGTCTGAACCCGACGGGAACGCGGAGCATCCGCAGGGGCGTCTTTCCCTGGCGCTTTTGTCCCCTCTTCCCGACTCGATTGCTCACCGATATTTCACTTTTTTCCAGGGTCCAGAACTTATAAAGAGAAGTGAGAAGCTGCTCTCGGCCTAAAGCGCTCGCAGGTACTTGTGGAAGGGTAGGCACTGCCCCCAGCTCCACCGTGAGCCCGTTTCTCCGTGTTCATGACCCACACACGGACACAAGTGGGGAAGACTGGCCTGTGGCTCACTTCTCCCCAGCCAGCCAAGCTCACGGTGGCTCAGGGCAGCTCCAGGTCTGCCCCTGCCCCTGCCCCCGCTGTCCACAAGGCAGAAGAGGCACCTGGAACAAACCACTGAGTCCCCCCCGAAGCTGGGCTGATCGCAGGGCTCAGCTCACCTCCAAGTTAAACATCTGTCAGTTTTGTGCAGCTCGGGGAGAAGCCCACACGCCAGCATCATCCCTGGCTGCTGCTGCTCGGACATAAAACGATCAAGACCCCGTAGACCAGAACAGCTCCTCGAACCCCCTTTCAGTCCAGAGAGCGGGTGCATCGGCTTCGAGAAATCCAAGTACTAAGTTACGGGGGCAGCAAGTCAGGGGTTAGCTGGGGCCGTTTTACGGCATGAAATGGTTTTATTCTTGGACCAAATAGTCACGGACACAATTAAATCTCACTCTTATAAAGCCTAAGTGTAATAAGACCCAGTTAAGACAAAAATCAGCCTGTAACCACTGCTAAATTATTTTTCTAACCCCACATAATTTTTTTTTCCACTTTTATGTACGTATGTGCTTGAAGTGGGACACATTCGCTCACTACTGATGTACTTGGTGGGATAAATTCCAGGGAAACGGATGCTCCACCTGCTGTCTTTGTGGGTAATGGCTCAGGCCCCATGCTCTAAGGCCACCCCTGTCCCTCTGGTGTCCACTGCCGAGTCACCTTCAGCACCCAGTAATGCCGTGGAATAAATTCTACCCAGCGTTTGTCAGAAGCGGTGCATTGCATCCACAGAGAACCAACAGCAGCACCCGCTCCACTGGCCCTTTGAACCCAGCAGTCCCCATTCAGCAGCACAAGGGACATCAGAAGGATTCAGGTGTTGACCATCAGGTGGTGGCAGAAGTGGCTGGGGTCAGGAGTTGTGCACTGGCACCCTGGGGAAGCTCCAGCCTCGCTCGAGCACACCCTTCCCTTGCGTCAGGGAAGGCGCATTCGCACCTCGGGTCACTCACTGAGCACTGGGCAGCTGCCGTAGGAGGCGTTGTCCCCGCTGTGCTACCTCCAGCACTGCTCTCGGG
>NW_010414798.1:2459-3673 GCF_000710305.1 Buceros rhinoceros silvestris
ACAACGCACGGGAACCCCAGCCCCTCGCTCCAACCCCGGCAGCTCCCACGGCAGAGGACAGCCAGCTGTGCACAGAGGGGCTTTATTGACACCTCAACACTCGGGGCTTGGACAGCCAGCACGACTCCGGCAGACAGGACCCAGCGCAGCCTCTCCCCCGCGCTCCTCGTTCCCACCCTCAAACCCAAACCACAGCCACTCGCACAGTCCTTTGCTTCCACAACAGCAGCCGGCGCCGCCGTGGTGAGAGCAGTCCCTGCTCTGCGGTTCGCCAGGGGTCAGGGAGCTCGATCCCCTCCTCTGCGGGGCAGCCGAGCAGCTATTTGTGAGGCAGGAGTGTCCCCACTGACGGGGTTTGGCCATCGCTCAAAGCTGAAGTGAGCTGGGCACGTAGCAAGGTGAAGCCAGCAGGGTTTCAGCCTCCTGCGCGGCATTTCACTTCATTTTCTATGAGCAGCGAACAGCCTGAGTGCCATCTCCGACACATCAGCACCTTCTCCCTCTCACCTCTGCTGACAAGCTTCCTCTCACGAGAGCTCGGCACTTCCCTGAGAGCAGGACGAGCACCTGCCTGCTGCTCCTGCTGGCCGCACGTCTGTCACACACGCAGTTTTTACACACCAGACGGTCGGTTGGGGTTGTACGTCAGGAGGTTTTACGGCCTCGTGCTTTTCACGGGATTTCCCCCCCAACTTACATTTCGGTGCCGGTCTTGGGGGGACCTCACGCCTCGGTGCACCACCGCAGTTTTTACACCCCAGACGGTCGGTTGTGGTTGTACGTCAGGAGGTTTTACGGCCTCGTGCTTTTCACGGGATTTCCCCCCCAACTTACATTTCGGTGCCGGTCTTGGGGGGACCTCACGCCTCGCCTTGGGTGGGCCCCAGCCTGGCTTCCAGAGCTGCGGAGGGTTCAGCTGTGGCTGGGAGATCACTGCTGTGCTCCCGGTGCTCCCCAAGCACAGCACATCCACGCACGCCCAGCGACTCCCCTTCGGCCAGGCGGCGCGCGGGGGATTGGCAGCAGGCCTCAGACGGTGGTCTCGGTTTTTTGCACGGTCCGGCTGCGAAGGTGCTGGCATATCAGCCTCTTCTCTCTGAGGTACCTGAGGTGGAGAGAGAGAGAACGCGCTGAACTATCACCACGTCGGCGGCAGTCCAGCCCAAACCCCGAGCTGTGAGCTGAACGGCTGGTGGAGGGTGGGGTGAAACCTT
>NW_010414798.1:3757-4481 GCF_000710305.1 Buceros rhinoceros silvestris
GGCTGTGATGAACCCTTTTCCCACAGCAGCCGGTTTGCTGCTGGTTTTCTGCACCTCTCCCGGATTCGAGGGGTTCTCGGAGCAGCCTTTGCTAACAGCCCTGTGCCTGGTGCAGGCTCTCACTGCCATTGCCCTCAGGGCTCCCGCCTGTGTTCAGAGGTAACAGGGGTCCTGAACTGGGACCTGCCGCGTGTTCTGAGCTGTCATCAGGTGACCTTACGCCGTCACAGCTCAGCATCCACCCGCACTTGGCCACAAACACACCCACCTCGAGCCAAGCCACAGCTATAAATGTCCTCCTGGACTGGGGGTGTCCCCACTCATCGTTCTTACCGTGCAACCGTCTGTTGAATCTCCTGCTCCTCCTCCTCGTTTATTCTATGCAGAATGGATTCCAAAAAGGGCAGGTGGAACTGGATATACTGGGCAACCTATCAGGGAGACGACGAGAACCATCCGTTAGCAGCCGGGCTAATGGGGAGAGCTGCCGTGGGCTCGCGGAGCCCATGACACACGTACGTCACTGCTGATCTCTTCCACGTCCCTGTCCATGAGGAAGAACCTGGCGATCTTCTGCGAGGGCCCCTGCAGGAGTCTGTGCAGCAAGGGGACGTCTCCACTCCTCAGCTGCTTCTTCTCTGGGGTGCACAGGAGAAGCGGAGATGCTCAGAACCCACCGCGGTGCCTCCAGACACCCCCCCCCCCCCCCCACCCCTCCTCACGC
>NW_010414798.1:4539-21624 GCF_000710305.1 Buceros rhinoceros silvestris
CGCACGCACACCCCCCCCCCCCCCCCACTCTGCTCTTGATGAAGAGCCCGTCTCTGACCCCGGTGCCGTCGTTAGGTCCACCCCGTCTCTAACCCTGGCTTACCTCCGGACGCGTGGACAATGTAAAGTGCAAATTCCTGGGGGCTGTTTTCTATCTGTTGGACACAGACAAACAAAACCGGGCTGTTCAGGCTGACAGACATGTCCCCAGCGTTCCCCCATCAGCAGATTTTCCCTCTGCCTCTCCACCCCTGAGCCTCGGATCCTGCCCGTGGCTGGGGGGAGGTCAAGCTGTGCTGCCTGTTCACTGTCCGGAACCACTGCACACCCCTTCTTCAGGTAAGTCTTCCTCACCCTGCCAGGGAGTTCTGCCAAGCCTCCAGACAAGCTCAAGGCAGAGTTGTCAAACCCTGCACATCAAGCAGCTGCTTGGAACAAAGGTCCTGGAGAAGCTCACAGCACCAACGGTAAAGCTGCTTCTGCCCAGCTGTGACCACGGCCATCGAAGATGGTACCAAACAAACATGACAGTAAAAAAAAAAAATCATCCAGGGCAGCTCTGATCCTGAGCTCTCCTTTTAGCTCTGACTTTGTGGAGCTTTCTGTGTGCTCAGATAGAACCAACAGCGCCTCCCGGCCACTCTGGGTAAAGGGAATTCCCTGCTGCTCCCAGCAAAACACTGTCACTGGGCCCATCGCTGGAGGAAGCGCAGGGCCACGGGCACGGAACAAACAGCCCTCAGCCAGGCTAGGAAACGCTCCAAGAGCCACAGCTTTTCCCCTCTGTCGGCCGTGAGTACATGGAGGAGCAGGTCTGTCCTTCCCTCACCTGAGGGACTAGACTCCAGCAGCCATGAAACATCTCTCAAACAAAACCAGCCCATCGCCTAGAAGTGGGTTTTTCTGCGCTGGTCCCCTCCCCTCTCACACCACGCTCCAGTTCACGTGTCCAGACAGCGGCTGCGCTCCCTTCCGCCAACGGGCCGCCTCACCTTGAACTTCCGCAGCAGCTGCTCTATCACTTGTCTTGTCCTCATCCGGCTGTTGATTCTTATTTTGGTTTCTGATCCAAAAGCGGGTGTGAAGACTGATGTCTAGGGACAAGAGGAGCAGCAGGGGGGGTGTGAGGACTGCTGTAGACCAGCACAGCTCTGGACACTGCTATCTGTCCCACTGCCCAGCCCGGGGCGATGAAGGACAAGTAAAACCACCCGCACCTCATGGTTGTAGAAGTGGCCGTTGATGGAGAACCTGTGAGTTTCCCCCTCAGCCCTCGCCGCGGCAGGGAACCTGCTCCTCTTGCGCACAGCCGTGGCCGCGCTGCCGAGGGCCCTGGGCAGGGTAGCGCAGTCATGCTCCTGCTCGCTCTGGGGCTTCAGAGTGCGGCTCTCGTAACACGAAGAACCTGGACACAGGAAAGGACGGGCCATTTCAGAAGGTACCTGCACCGCAACGTGGTCACGGACCAGTCACACGCCAGCGTTCCACCAGATGCTCCACAGAGGAAGATTTCCCTGCACTGGCAGGAAGGCGTCACATCTGTTCGGCAGGCGCAGAACAAGGAGTTTTAGTGAACACGCGAGCACCGACACTAACCTGTCTTGAGGCTTGGCTCTTCCTCCGCAGATTTCAGTGTCTCCCCACTAATATGATGCAGGTCGTCGAACTCTCCCCAGCGCGTCATTCCCCTGAAACACCAAACGGATGGTCAAGGTGCTACCTCAGGAACTCGGGGAGTTCCGCTGATCGGGCACACAGCACACCCACCCGGCTGGGTGGAATCCCACAGGGCACCTCGCGGCCATTCTACAGACGGTGACAGGGAGAGGGAGTCCTGGTACCAGCCCAACCGGTTCTGTGCCAGAGCAGGGAACCCCTCCGGCCTCTTCTATAGCCCAGCTTTCTCCCTGCCAGCCTCTCCATAATTCACGGCGTACCCTCTCCAGCAGAACGTCTCTGGCCAGTCACTGCTCTGACAGAGGAAACCAATTTGTCGGAAAACGTTTAAAATTTATTTCCTATGTATATTCAAAACAACATTCAGTGAGCTCCAAGGAACTTTCTGCACGATCTCCGTGGCGCTCTGCGTGTTTTCCAAGCTCGTTCCGGCTCTTGCAGCCGAGCTGCTCTGCATACCTCCAGCGTGTCAGGGCAGCTCCACCTCGCTGTGATGGCGAATTCAGGTTTACCCAAGCTCCCATCCTCCACCACTCACAAGGTTAAGAAATCCACGGCAGAACAGAAGCTTAGCTGCCAGGCCAGACCCGTCCCGCCGGCCACGTGCACCCCACACCAGCTGCTCTGGTCAAGGCTCACAAAGAACCCAACCAGCCTTGGACCCCAGTTCCTCACCGGCTGCTCCTGCCAGGTGTCAACGGCAGGAGTCAGGGAGGAAGCCTGTCCTGACCTGGCTGAGCCCCAGAGCTCGATGGTGGCAGAATTTAATCCACAACTCGGACAGGTACCATGTGCAGTTTAAGACAGTGGATAATTAAGAAAACGAGCTGTGCAATAGGGAATTCAGGGAACCACTGGCTCCGGCTCCATGTTACACACAGCTCAGCAGATCCAACCCAGACTGCACCAGCCTAACTCGGGAGAGAGCAGTCAGCGCCGGAGGAAGGACCGTGCTAAGGGGGTTGAACACAAGACTTTGCACAGCCAGAGCCAGCATCCATCCCCTGGCTCCAGCTTCCCCCAGGAAACAGCAGACTGACCCCTGGGGTACGCAGGGAGCTAACCAGTGACACCCAAAGCCACCGACACGAGCTGTCTGCAGATCCTGGCCCGCCTCTCCCTTCGGAAGCCGATGCCTCACCTTTTACTGGGGAACAAAGCCGCGTTCTCCGTTGACTTCAGGGTTACGAACGAGGGAATCTGCTTCTCATCCTGAATTTTCAGGTGGATAGGATGGCGGACTCCCCAGAATATTGACAAGATTCCTTCAATAAACAGTTTGCTTCCTTCTTGCTGGAAAAAAAAAAGGAATAATGATTGCTGCCTAGTAAGCCAGTAATAATCAAGTAATAATAATTGATTTCCCCTCATAGGAACAGGATTAGGATGAGGTTGTGGAGGCCAACACAGCCCTGGAACGGGGCACCTAGAGAGACTCTGATCTCCACACTCAAAATACTTCCAACATGGCCAAAGCTGTGGCTGCCCTGCCCTCGCCTCAGCGCCAGCCTGACTCTGAGCAGGAGGGTTTCCAGCCACATCCCCGCACCAGGACACGTCAGAGCCTGTCTGCTCTGCGGGCAGGACTGGCTCCTCTGCAGCCAGGGTGCTCACAGAGGGTGGTGGAGGGGAAGGAGGACTGCTGGGAGAGGAAGCAGCAGTTACTGACACAGTCCTTGACACAAAGCACTGCAGAAGCCCCCGTTGTGCCAACACGGAATGCTGTCACTGCGGGGTGACTTGGCACAGGAGTGAGGGCTGCCCATTCTCAGACCATTTTTGCCCAGAATTGCTCTTGAGATCAGCAGAACAAGAGAAACGCGGCTTGTGAAGGAGAAGGAAGCTCAGAGGTCTAAACCAGGGACTCCAGAGTACAGACACGATTCAGGCTTTCGTCTGTCCGTCAGCTCTGTGAGCTGGATGCACTCCTGGGGCCGCGCTTACGAGCGTCCTCTGTCCCTAAGGCCCACCCTCCTTACCTGGCTGTGTGACAGCTGCAGGTTTTCTTGATCGGCGTAGTAGGAGTTGTAAGTCTTCAGAAGAGACCTGAGCTGCTCCCTAGAGATCACAACAAACAGAACAACTGTTTAGTGCCTCTGTCCCTGCAAGCTCCAGGTGCAGGTAACACCCTGTACCTGCGTTACCCACCACAACTCTGCCCAGGTTTGTTAATGATTCACCCATCGTTTCCGGGAGCCACACTTCGTCAGGACACTGCCCGCCTTACAAACGGCTCCTTGGGAGGCCTGACGCACAGAGGAAACTGGTCACGCTCGGATGTGACATCCACCACCTTGCCCCAGGATAGCTGGGACTTCGGACTTGGGTTCCAGGCCGGAGGGGCAGGCACGCCCGTGCGCCAGCACCGCAGATCCTTTGAGCTCAGTCCCCGGTTGTTTACCCCACATGATGGTGCCCAGTGCGTTTCCATGTTTTTTTCAGATATTCTCCTTTCAAAATACCTACAGCGTGCCTGGAGAAGACATTTCTGTTTCCTCCTGCTTGGCACTCAGTCTTGGCTCGCAGCAGGAAGGATGGAGATGAAGACAACCTCTGCCAGCAAGCGAGGATGATGAGCCTGCCCATCACCTCGGATTTCACCAGAAATTCCTGGTGCAGTTAGAAAAAGCAGTATAACATTGCGCTTGGAAAACACCGTGTTGCAGTGGGGAGGCAACATGTGGCACCGGAGATGTTGAGCAGCAAGTATTGAAGAACCAGCAGGTGTGGACAGCCCACGTCATAGCCCACACCAAGCTGACAGAGCCCGGGGAAGAGCAGGTGTGTGTGAAGTGATGGGTATTTCAGGACCATCAAGAACAAATACTCTTCCCACACCTATTAAACAGCAAAGACTGTTTAGGCTGGGATTCCAGAAAGCCACTTCCACCCGCAGAGATAACGAAGCACCGGAAACAACTGCACGGAAGTGTTTGGATTCTGCCTCGTGGACAATCTAAGCACCAAACAAGGTGACCATCAGGATGGTTCCGTGAGCTGGCTGGCAGCAGCGAGCGAAGACACCAAGACTGTTTCTAAACAGTGTCCCTTATTGCCCTGGATTTGCCTGCTAGGAGATATTACACCTCAGCCACAGGCTAAACAGCACTGGCAAACTCTTCTCACAGGAAGACCCACAGAGACTTACTGGAACTCCTCAAGACCTGTGCGCTGCGAGAAGTACTACAACTCCTACACCAAATTCAAGTTAAGAAAAGAAACTATCCCAAAGCCAAGCCTAGCAGCATCGTGGAAAAGCAAATTGCACTCAGGAAGAAACTCAGTGGAAATCACCTGTTAATATTTTACCAGTCAGAGCTCACCAAGAACGTCACAGAACACGCCGGAGGGGCAGGAACGGATGGACCAGCGCAGCAGGTGACCTTAGGAGAAGGGCTGCACCACCAAACTCCTCCACCTTAACTGCATTCCCTTAACACTCAGCAGGTCAATTATTTACCTCATTAACCTACTGCAACCCCCCAAAAATATTTCAAAGTGGCTTTATCAGAGTGTTGGGCTCCAAACGAGCACTTCCAGCATTTGAGTAACCACGGTCTTAACTCCCAGTAAGAGAGGCAGGGAAAGCCTGTCCTGGTGCTGGAAGAGCTCGTCACTGATGCCGTGTGTCTTGTACAAGGGGGGTTGTTCAGGTCAGCCCAGCAAACGTGAGAGTTTTGATAGACCTCAATATGCATCAGGCACAAGTGAAACGTGGCTCATGCCAGCCAGAGGCGAGCAAGATTAAGCACGGTTTGGCTGCGTCCACAGGCCAAACCCAGATGCAGTGTTGGATAACCAGGGAGCAGGAGGTGGGTAGTTCTGTTAGACACGAGCTGTGACAGACTGACCCTGCTCGTGAGGAACCTCACGGAAGTCTCTTCACACTTTGCACCCTAATACCTTCAGCACTCACTCTGCTGAGCAAGCTTTTTCCAGGTAGAAAAAGATCAGTTCCCTGAGGACAGGTGAGGAACAACTGAGGACGTGGGGCACACTGAGGCCCATCTATTACACCGTATTGGCTGCAAAGGCAAACAAAATCCCCAGCTAAAAGCACCACGTGATGTGGTAAGGCCCAGGTGGTGCCCACTCGAAACGCTGACGCAGGACAAGCTGCCTGCGTCCCCTTCTCCCTCGGGCTGTAGCCTTTTACCCCTGGGTATTTATGGCAGTTTCGCTTCAAGACACGACAGTTCAGGCAGCCAAATCATCCCACAGGCTGTGGTCAGCCCTTTGATCCAGCCACTGTGCAATTCCCCACCAGCAGGGCTGCCACATCAGCAGGATTTGCATGGCACGAGGGCAGAGGAGTAATGGAACAGCAGGCTGAAGGTACAGGTGAGGGACGAGTCTGGAAACAGCACTGGAAGCCAGCTTGATGCATACAGAATGTGTCGGTGATTCTCGACTTACTGGGCTTTGCACAAGGCCAAGAAGCTTCAACAGGACTTTAAACCTTGACTGACAATAGAGAATGGTCTTGACCAGGGTCCACAGGCAAGCGTGAAAGGAATAAAAGCCCAGAGCCATTGCTTCATCTGGAACCTTCCCGAACGCTTCTGGACTCCAGGTACAGGCAAGTTCTCGCAGAGGAATCACCTCCGACACAGAAGCACTGTGTCCCGAACGGGCTCAGAATAACAGCACCAGCTCTGCAGGAGAAGGGGAAGGGGACACTTATTGCCTGCGTGTCCCGGGGACAGCTCTGACACGCTTCCTTCAGAGTCTCCTGTAGAAATGCTGCGCTAGCTAAGAACACGGACCCAACGGCTGACTGCTCTGCTCTTTGAAATCCGTACCAAGGGCAGCTTTGCTCTGCCAACGCTTCACAGCAAGCGAGCGGTAGGAACTGTTGCTGCTGCTGCTCCAGGCTCAGCTCCCTACAGGACTCCCTGGAAACGACCACGTTTTGAGAGTGACTCAAAAGAAAGCAGCGAAGTCAGCCAATATTTGGGGGTTTTATTACTTTACCTGGTTATGAACTTCTCCTCACTGATGGAGACAGAAGGTAGATGCTGTGCTTTCATAGTCACTTTCTTCATTTATTCACAAGAGATGAATCTAAACAAAAGGTTGAAGAAATAATTATATCCACCAATGCCACTAGGACAGACTAGATGGTAAACAGACAGACAGCCTCAGTTAGCCACGAGACACCGGCTCCAACACTCAAGCCGAGGGCTAAAAGTACCATATTTTGACTGCTTTCTACCTTGCCTGAACACCCGAGTGCTCCCCACCCCTAGGAAAAACACCCTAAGCCGTCCCCACCCCGTACATCACGGTACCTTAAAGCCAAGTGCTACCTCCCCCAGGACTTTCTCAAGCAGTTTCAGGACTACTCTGCAACTCCACGGTTGTGCTTGTTGGTAGAGTAAGAGCGAAGCCATTCACTGCTTAGGATTCACGTGTTAATTATGGACAGAGCATTGCCCAGGGTCACCAAAAAACCAGTGACTCAGCAAACCAGGTTAGTGAAACTGAGCAAGAGGAGAAGTGTTGCTCATCAGCCGTGTCCTGCAGCACCCACAGAAAGCGGCTGAGATGTTAGAGAGAGAGCAAGGCTATAATTAAAGTCATGTAGCAATATAACGAACAGATCTCCACAGAGCGATCCCAGCAATGAGCCAGCCCCACGAGACTCCTACCACGCTTTCTGCAAGGAGCTTAATTAGGGTGTCTTGGCTGCCTGCCTTCCCCTCGGGTACTGGGGGAAGAGGCAGACTGAGCAGGGTGACTGAAGAGACGCAGACACTCAAGACTGACCGCTGATGCTGCACTGAACAAACCCACCTTAGTCTCAGCCCAAGAAGCGGCGTCGCACAGAGGAGCTCAGAGAAAATGAATCCCAGGGACAGCAGAGAAATCTCTCAGAGCTGCACTGGAGGCTGGTTATCCCACTTTTATTTCACTTATTTGGGCACCATGACAGAGGAATATGCCCAGTGCACTGGACATCTATCTGCTGGCACAAGGGAGAAGGGGTCCAAGCCTGCTTTCAGGCTGCGTGGACAGAGCCTGGTCACAGACATTCGAAAAGCAGCTTATTGTCTGCAGCACTAATGACAAAGAGCCTTCGGGAAATCCGCTCAGGAAAGAAACTCCAGCTTTAAGAGATCACGGCTAAAAGAAGCGCCTCGCGTCCCAGCAAGCGACCCAGAGCAGCAGCGTTGCTGCTTTCCCTCCGAGCAGAGGGCAGTAACCATCAGCCACACCTTGGAAGGGGAGTTGGTGTGGTTTCCTAACACCTCTACTCGAACCAGCTGCTCCCGCCAGTGTCATTCCAAGGCAATTTTCAGGGATGCAGCGGAGCTGGTGTGCACTGGCACTTGAACGGCTGATACACACTTGAGCTTCCTCCCATCTGTCAGGAAAGAACACGTTAAGAGCAGTGGACAGCCAAGCCACCGCTGCAGAACGCAGAGCAGCAGCTCCAGCAAGCCCCAGCCCCGCTTCACTGCTCATGGTTGCGTTCTTTTGGATAGAATTTGACCTGGAAATGATTCATGTGAGAGAAAAAGCTGATCTCTGCAGATTGAGAGAAGTGATCTTCTCAGACACACAAAAAGAGATTATCACTGAACTGTTCTGTTACACAGCAAATGGCCCTTAAGTAAATTATTTGCCTTAAAACCTTTGAGTGTTGTTAAACCAGCCAAATGCCATTAAACGCTGCCAGTGAAACACACCGAAGAGCAGCTGGTGATGGGAGCAGCTCCTCACCAACGCCTCCCCCTTCCCTTCCCGCCCTGCCCAGTTCGCCTGGAGCAAGACCGACCTCTTCCACCGCTGGCACAGAGGCACCAAAACTCCTCACCCCCTTTTCCCCGGGTACGTGACCAGTTCTGTCATCAGGCTCGTACGAAACATTCCCACGCCACCAGCTCGCCCTGGAGATCAGTCACTACAGGCGTCTTGTGCCCTCGGTTTAAGTTAACCCTGAAACCTGCGGGCTGAGAACACGCACGACTTCCCCAGCACAGTTACGTGACACCACAAACAACGGGGTATTTACAGTGCTGCTCCACAAAACCTTAAAGCTGTCACCATTTCCATCACCTGCGGGTATTTTAGTGTTTGCCGTGCCACTTCCCTGTGGTTCTGATGAGAAAGCAAGCAGAAGTGAAATGTGGGCTTTTCCACCGTTCCCTTTGATTAGAACCAGCAGAAACACACTCGTTTTCCAGCACTTCCAACAATATATGGGGTGGCCATCTACTGAGAGCTGTCCCCTGGCCTGCCCAGTGTCACACACACACCTTCATCATGTTGAACAGGACCAGAGCCACAGAAATCCCTCAGACAGGTAGGACAGCTAACGGAGAAGCAGGAGAGAGGACTTCTTTAATTTTACTAAGCACAGGGATCTAAGTTATGTGCTTAAGGGGACAGCACGGGGACAAGACAGTGGAGGAATGACAAAGCAAAGGCAGGTTTTAACCCAAGGGTAAAAGGAGACCTCTCCAGAGGAGGGCTGGAAGGAGAGGGACATCCCACATCCAGAGCTGAGCCATGCAGGAGCAGCCAAGCGGCGTCTTCATGCGCGTGGAACAGCCGGGATGTGCTCTTTGGCCCAGCCATGCATTAAGCTGGGGACTGCAGAGCGAGCAGCGCACCCCGCAGAGCTCCCACCGGTGACAAGCAACACAGCAACCCCCAACCTCCCCAAAGCTGCTCCGGAGCCACGAGTCACACTCTGATCTCAGGACGGTCTGGTGTGCAGGGAGATTTCAGACCATTACCTGCTCCTGTAAAAATGGGTGTATGGTTTATTCACATCCGTACCAAATTCCGGAGCAGCAGAATAATTTTACTAGTCTTTACCTCGTCACATGATCAAATACGCAAGCCTTCGCAGGGTTTTTATTCAAGTTACACGTCCTCACCAAAGCAAAGAACGAGCTTACTGCCAACGTTTGCACCCCCCCTGAAAACGAGGGCTCTCCCCACTCCTTTGTCCGGCAGACTTCCTCGCATTTCATTTCCAGAACTAACTGCTGCTGCAGGGAGCAGGTACAGCTCTACCCGAGCACAAAGCACACAAACCCCTCTGCTAGGCAGCCGCGGAGCAGCCTCTGACTACGGGAACCAGAGAGAAGTTGGTATTTACCTGTGAATGTGGTCCTTTACCTTCCCCAGTCCCGCAGGAAGAGCTGCACGAGCTCCCTCTCTTCGCACAGCGACGACAGAGCGGGGCTGGCACCGAATCTATCTCAAACACCACGTAATCCATGGCTACGAAGAGAAGCTACTTCCCATGCAGGGCGCTGAGGAACGCTCGCTTTAACCCGCCAAAGAGAGCAGACAAGGTCGCTGATGTAACCCTTCAAACCGCGCCGGCGAGTGAACCACGGGCAGCGAAGGCTCGTGCCCACGCACACCCCGAGCAGCAGCACTACCTTCCCCTGCCCGTTTTATCACGACGCCGACTCACACGGGCCACCTCCAGAGCGAGGAGCTTTGACGAGAACGTTTGCCCGAACGTTCCTCCTTCCCTCCGGCCCCCTGAATTACCCCAGAGGAGTCTGCCTCGAGCCCGGGTGCCTGCGAAGGGCCTCGCTTTCTCCTGGCGCCGCAGGTTACAGCGCCAGCAGAAGAGCGCCGGCTTTACGCGGCGCTCACCCGCGCACTCCTCCGCTGCAGAGGTTGCACATACCTTTCACCGAGCCCTGGGAGAAGCGTGACAGCATTGCACTGGCTGGCAGAGCTACCTCGGCCGCTTCGCCGAACCCACAGAGCTATTCGTTACAATTTCGCTGAACAAACTGGGAGCGCTGGCAGCCCAGGACACTCCCCGCAGCTCAGTGCATGTCGGGAATATTTACCTACCCACCTTCCTTCCTCCAAGCTCTGACAGGAGCACTCCCTTAGCCACGGTTACACCTTTGGGGAGGCTCCAGTTAACACTTTAATCGCTACCTTTATAACAAGAGGCGACCTGCCGACTCGCCGCAGTCATCTGCTGACAGGGCACACCTGGAGCACCCTGTGCCGAGAGCAGTCATGCTTTAACCTCTCCTCTGCTTTCTAATTCACAGGATAAAGCCACTTCTCCTTCTCCAGGGACACACCACTCTCCAGCAGGGTGGAATAACCACTACATACAATCAGGTCGTGCCTGATGCCTCAGGTTGGGGAGCAAGCACAGCCTGGCTCCTCCCAGTCTCCAAACCAAATAACGCCAAATCCATCTGCTCCTGAGCACCCCACCACCCTCCCGGACACTCACCCCATGAAGCTGCTCGGTACCAGGGGGTATCCACGTGGTTTTGGAACTGAAGATGGTATCACCAGCTGATTTCTTTAGGGCAGACAGGGAATGTGATGGTCCTCCAGTTTTTAAAGGCTGTGTTACCTTTCTGGCTCTTTGCGTGATTAATTTCTGAATAATTTAAAGTTAATAAGTAATTGGAAGTTAGAGTTCAGCTGTTTAATGATTCAGCCTCAAATTGTTACCAGTCTGCTGAAGCCCAAAGAACATCTCAAAGGGGAAGACCTGAGAGATTCCTGTTCTATTTTTGTAGCACACAACCATATTAGCAAGCTGGCCGCGCTCGCTTACACTCACCACAATGTACGTGAGCTCACCGCACATTTCTCTGCTTCATACTGAGAAAGGAAATGCCATTTGCAAAGAGCTGTTTCTGGACAACTTCAGATCATTAACTCCAAACTCAGAAAATTCTTCTTGGCCTTTCAGAGCCACCTCCTGCGATGCGGAGGTAGAGCCTCGGCTTCCCAGGAGACTGCACCGATAACACCACCCAGTGAAGGAACTGAAAACAACTGGACTGGCCCTGCAAAGGGCCTCCCATGCCCCAGTGAGATTTTTTGCTGTCATCGCACCCAAGTGCCAACAGCAACACTTGTGTGCCAGGACATGTTTAGCAGAGACGACTGATAAGCATGGAAAACAGACCCTAGGAAACAGATGATTAGCTTGGATAATTAAATGGGCAATGCACCCTTCCACTGCAACGCCTTGAGCCTACTGTGGGGCATAACCTCCCTCTTACACTGCTTCGTGAATTGTGGAGCCCACAGATCTTTGCGGGGTAGAAAAGCAGCAGGGCTGATGTTTGCAGCTGCACATAGCTGAAGGCTATGGGTTTTGGCACCATTAGAAGACCTGGCACCTCCCAGGCATCATCCTCTGCCTGCATGGAAAGCAGCTGGCTGATAGCTCTGTCTTTGTCCTCAGGAGCCACTCTTCGAGGGACAGGTCTTGCCATGACACACCACTGGCCATGCATGCATTGATTACATGCTTGGCATTGATTACACGCACCCATTTGATCTTCTAGAACTTTACAAAGCCACACAAGGATTTTCCTTGCCTGGAGCTACAAAATCTTACAAAGGGCAGAAGCAGAGGGATCCGCCCTGTCCAAAAGAGCTACAGTCATGCACCATCAGCCAGGAGTAAAATCACCACCTCACCACACCCAGCCAACAGACAGAGCGCTTCTAAGCTCCACGCTCAAGGCTTCCAGGCACACATGTTCTTCAAAGCCAAGGCTTGGCATCAAACACCCTTCCTCAGCGACCTTGCTCCGTGTCACTCTGTAGCTGTGCTCGTCTGCCTTCACCACACAACCCCCCAGGGCCACCTTTCCTTCAGGAGCCACAAACTGACTCACAGAGGCCCCCCACAAACAACACCCTCTCTCTTTTCTCCACTCTGTGGTACAGGATCCTTTTATACTCAGGTCACTCCTCTGGGAGAGGTCAGGTGAGGGCCCTGTGACTGCAGCACCTGACCCCCATCTCCAATATGCTAATGATTTTTCTCCAATTACTCCTTTCTTAAAGCAGTGGAGTCATCATTTGGCCTGTCTCCTGCTGTCTGTTCCTTTACACACTCCTGTGTATGGAGAGGAAGATTCAGTTTACTGGATGACTGTTTGAGAGGGGACTGTTCTCATGCCCAGACTGCCCCCATTCTCCTCACCCTAGGATGTCCCAAACTGTAAAGCAAGCCTCGGCAATGACCCTAATTCTCATTTATTTTGTGTCACAGCCAGATGTATGCAAGTCTGTATTTTCCTCTACAAACTCAGTGAAGTTCCAGGAAATGTCTTGACTCCTCTGGAGATCAGTCCTCAAGTTCCATTACACACACGCGACCCTTATACAGAGAAGTCTGCTGGCAATCAGTATAATTTGTAATGGCCAACGCAAACCGCTCCGTGAGTATTCACTGAGATAAATATTCCTGCGTCATAGCAATTGGTGCTGAGTCATAATTATGAAGCAAAAACCTCCTCATCTTAAATTAGCTTAATGCTAGGGTGGATGTGGGCTAAAGAACGCTCATGTGATTGCCTCACCGCTGTCTATTTAAACATCTCAGTGGTTAAAAAAAGTCCCCTAGATTGGTAGACACTGCTCTCTTCACCCTTGCCAACAGAAAGCGCAATTTTTTGACGCAATGCTCAGCTTTGGGGCACCACATGGAAATCACCTCAGGAAGGAATGGTAGCCTGTGCTGGGCGGTGTTGCTGGAATTTACAGACTTTAAGGAAAAGGTAAGGACAAGAGAGGAAGAGGAAAAAATATTCAGAGAGAGAACCGACTCCAGGTATCTGCACAGACAGTACAGCAGGTGATCTACAAGCATCCTTGAAGAAGATCTTGAAAAGCTCACCCAAGCACAGAGAGCACCGTGAAGGACAAGGTGCAAAGTGAACCAGACTGGGCTGACTCACCGGGGTTTGGCCGCTGGAGGAGACTCCGTCCTCGCTAAGAAAGTTCACGCTCCGGCACCGAGACACTCCTTGACCCTGCTCAGTCTAGCTGAAAATCACCCCATAGACGCTGTGGCTGCTCCGGCTCGCTCCCCTCCTTCCACAACGCGGCTTTGCTATCTGAGTCGAAGCGCCCCTTTGGGCACTCGGCTGCCCAGTGCGTTTCACCAGGAGCAAACACACTCACACACGTACTGTGTCCTGGTCACCTTCTCCTCCAGAGTCTCTGAGCGTATGGGTCACGTTGTTCTCGTCTTTCCGTTACCCAAGGCCCAGGCTCTTCGGAGCAGGGTCCAGGAGCACAGTGAGTGCTGTGTGCTATGGGTGGCAGTTACGTGTCGGCTCCACGGCAGAGGCGGTGGCATTTCAGAGGCGCTGGCCAAAACAATAGTGTCTCTAACTTTGTAGGGCTCAATCTCCTCTTGGTGCTTGGCTACACGCTCACAGCCTACGCTAGGTTTCCTGGCCAGTTAACAAGGCTAAAATTGTGGAGGACATCTGAATCTTCCTGGTCTGGCAGAGCAAAGCCAGATGTGCACACAGGCACAGGGAATGCAGCGGTGTAGAAAATCACGATCTGATGTGGCCGGAGCTCTGCCTGTTCCACCGTCAGGCAACATAAATAAGTCAACAGCTCTTCAGGAGATGCTGAAATTCCTGGAAAATTCTCCCTGTGCAGTCGTGTGGAGGGTGTGTCTTGCAGTCTGGAATTTGACCCATCTCAAACTGCCATTCTCAGCCCCGTGGGCGATCCCTCGCTCCTAGCCCGTGCACACGTCCTTACAAGCGAAGAATCCGAACAAGCTGCCCACTGGAAATGCAAATCCAGCCCCTGGGACGGGGCTGTCCCAGCTCCTACCCCGCCTGCCGCAGTGGGGAAAGGCACCGCTCGCTGCAGGAGGCAATCCTTGCCCCAGTCTGCAGTGAGAGGCTGTGGAGAGCCAGGAGGGCCCCGAGGATGGGAGGTGGAAGGTATGCTCGCCCAGGTCTGTGCGCAGAGCACAGCTTCTAACGGCTGCACAAATGGGAGCAGCTGCTGGCGCGAGGCTTTAGGCAAAAGTTATGGTGGAAACGGGAACTGCGTCTGAGCAGTAGATGTCCAGCTGTTACTGGAGGAATGCGGACAGGAAGTCATTTCACAACCGTTTTTACCAGACTGATGTGAATGTTCAAGCTGGTATTACTCTCTTGACTATAACATCATAGATTTGCACTTAAATGACAAAGTTTTCCACAGAGGGATAGTCCTTTGTCTCTGCTGTTCCCAGACAGCTGCCTCCGTTACCTGAAACATCATCCAAGGTGACATTCTCCTGCTTCTTAGATCCTTCTGCTTCCCCTCCCATCGACGAGGCAAGGTGCTTTTTCCCAGCATAACAGACTTCACGTGACAAGGACAGATGTGTTAACTCCATGCTGCAAAATGAAAAGCAACGTCTCTTTTAGTGTCTGTGCTCTGAGGGCACCAATTCACTGTGATGACCCTGATTTTTCTCACCTGGAACCTCCCCACCCCCTGACCCCCGCCCCTGGGCCCAGGACCCTACTTAAGTGCTGCCCAGAGAAAGGGCTCTCTTTTTGAGCTGTGCTGGTCTCTGTCTCAGTGCTCAACACCTCTGTGCTGGGCTGTACTGGGGTGTCGTTCTGTTCAATAGGTTGTTGTTCTGTCATGCTAGATTTGATGGGCGATCACTGGGTGAGCTGGCTGTGAGCTGGGGACTGATGTCTTATGTCTTGGCTTTGCTTTGGTCCCATTTTGTCACTGTGACCTTGTCTGGTTCCTGGACTCTAGGTTTGGTGTGGCTGTGCTCTCTGGTCCTGCTCAGCTTGCCTTGTGAAGGCACCAGAGGGGTTATTAGCAGGTGGGATGACCAAGGGGTGCACTGAGCAGCAAAGCTGCCGCTGGGGAAGCAGCGGGGCAGGGTGCTGGCTGTCTGCAGCCCAGCACGGTGAGCCTGCACTGGCCTCTGCTGGCCTCTGCCGCAGAATGTGCCCTGGAGACCCAATGTCAGTCCCGGCTGCTCCTGCTCGGCTCTGCCAGGCGCTGTGTCTTCAGACACATCTAGTCACAGGGTGGTTGGCTCCAGGAATTAATCAGGTCCATGGCACAACTGTGCATCTCATTGCAACACTGAAATTCTCCAGGCTGCCAGGCCTCCGTGGACTGAAAATAATTTTAATCATATGCTGTTAAAGTATTTTAAGATGAGTGGTTTTTGTAATTAATGCAGTATTTGTGCAATCACTGATGTCAGAACTAAAACTGTGTAACTTAAAATGTCTTGCAAAATATGTAATTTTGTACATAATTTACCAGCTGAAAAAACCCAACATTTCTCGTGGATTTTGTCAGAAGTGCTTGTGAACATAAAAATAAAGTCTGCCTGCTCTCACTTAGCTTGTGTATCCTGATCTGCTTTTCTTTAGCTCCGTCTTCCACCAAGTCCGTTGCCAGGAGAACATGCCATTGCAAGCCCTCCCCGGTGTTCACGGGGTCAGTGCTGCTGCATTCCAAAGCTCCATGTAAAGATGAGACACTAATAAAAGTGATTTCATATGCCAGCCACTCACCTTACGCTGGGCTTGTTCATCAACTCTTCACCCTCCTGTGCCTGTCTGGACAATAAATGCTCCTGATGACACGTGTTCACCTTTGTCCTGGTCTCTACATCACTGAGAAAAAGCATGAGTAGAAGGCAGGAGCCCCTTGAGCAGCGCCTGCCCTGCAGCTGCGGGATGGGTTGGCTGCAGTGTGGTGCCAGTGCCGTGAGGTGGGGTAGCCCCAAGGGGGTTTAAGGTCCCGTGTAATTGAACAGTGTGACGGAGGGTCAAAGGTACCTTCCAGGGTCTAAGGAATGGTCCAGCTAAGAACACGTGAAATGGGTACAGACTCGAGCATGCCACGTGTGGAGATAACACAGAGCCGACGCCAAACCTGAAATCCTGGGGAAGGGTTAACGCAGCTTGTGCTGGTGACAGCAGTGGCGCAGGAAGCCCGCAGGCAGCGGGGAGCCAGGGGCAGGGACGCTCTGCTCCATGGAGGAAACCAGTGATGCTTGTCATCGAAGATTCCTTGCAAAAGGAGAGGAGAAATGACTCCTGCAGGAGGATGAAAGGTTAGAAACAGAAGGCAGGACAAATTAATGGTGACTTTTCTTCCCGGAGAGAGGTGGGCTGAGTCCCCCAGAGCTGCTCCGGGACCCGCGCTGTTTGAGAGCAAGCCAGTCAGGAAGGTGAACACTTCCACCTGAAAGAGCTGAGTTACGTACGAAGAGGACACAGCTCTCCTTGTCCTCTCCAACCCTCCACAGACACACTGTCAGCGTGGGACAGCAGGGATCAAATGTCTCCTGTCAGTGACCCTTTGGTCATATCTAATAACACTAACATGGGATAACAGCCAGGGATAACTGGGAAGAACAACATCAGCTACAACGCAGCGGTAGCTTCCAGAATCACAAAATCCCAGAATCCCAGACTGGAGGGGTTGGAAGGGACCTCTGGAGGTCACAGAATCACCTGGTTGGAAGAGACCTTTAAGATCCAGAAGTCCAGCCGTTCCCCCTGCACTGCCAGGGTCCCTAAAAGATGTCCCTCAGGGCCACATCTAGACGGCTTTTAAACCCCTCCAGGGATGGGGACTCCACCACCTCCCTGG
>NW_010414798.1:22061-32900 GCF_000710305.1 Buceros rhinoceros silvestris
TGACCCTCCACGCCCTCTCCGGGCAGCCTGGGCCAGGCCTCCCTCACCCTCACAGCCAAGAAGTTTCTCCTCAGGATCAGGTGGAAATTCCTGGGTTCCAGTTTGTGCCCTCTGCCCCTTGTCCTGTCGCTGGGCACCACGGAGATTAGTCTGGCCCCATCCTCTGCACACGCACCCTTCAGACATTGAGCAGCATTGATGCAACCCCCCCTCAGCCAGCCCCAGCTCTGTCATCTCCAGCGCCCTCCTCATCCTCGCAGGCTCTGCTGGCCTCTCCAGGCTGCGAGCGAGCAAAAAGCGCCTGCACAGCAGCGGTCAGGCGGGGTGAGCAGGATGCGCTCGGGGATTGCTTGACCAGGTTTTGGCTGCGGGGTTGAACTCCGGATGGAGAGGAGCAGGCTCCGAGGGCTCTGCCAGGAGGCTGCTGTATCCCAGGTGGCCTCCAGGTGGAAGTGTGGACCTGCCTGGACGCCAGGTTGTCCCCAAGAGGCCCGGCCGCCTTCCTGCCGCTGCAGACACACCTGCCCCGGCGGTGTGAACGGAGGAGGCGGTGCGGGATGAGCTCAGGGGGGCTCCTGCGAGAGGGCAGTTCCGTGCGTGGGTCCTGCTTGCCTCGCCGGCCCTTCACAGACCTGCTGGCTAAAAGACAACGCGAGGAAAAACAGGACCTCCTAACCAGCCTGCCTGGAGAAGCCCTGTAATTACCTTTGATTGCGCTGCGTTTTGCTGTGGTGACCAGGGGCAGAAATGGGAAAGAAATGCAGGGAGGGAGGGGATGGGCTTAGATACATCCCCCGTGCACCAGGAGCCGTACGGAATAACCACACCGAGCGTCTACCTGCCGAAGGGGAGCCCACACTGAGCCTGGGGGAGCAGATGGGAGACAGTGCATCCATCCTCAGGGATATCAGCAGAGCATCCTGGAGAAGAAAAAAAGTTTTTCCAGCAGAAAAAAAGGTGTAAGAGGTCCCGACTGGGTTATAGGCTGGACAACGGCTCGGTGACAGGAAAGGTAACTGGTCCCGGGCAAAGAAGCTGAAATGATGAGACTACAGTTTCGTGCCTGCTCGAAGTTGTTAGGGAAGCGATTGCAGAGACAAATCCCAATATCCCTAGCAAAGCCAATTATTACTGCAGGAAAAAATCTGGAAAAAACGCTAAGTCCTGGTCAAACCACGAGGGGATGTGGCCACTCCAGCCCTTCCTGGTGTAAGTGCCAGAGGCTGCTTCTGCCACTGCTGTGAGCAGGAAACTCTCCTGATGGCGGCTCTCCCTAAACGGACATACACCTCTTGTGTGAAAGAGGGAGCGAGAGTGGGACCAGCGCTAGGAGGGCACCCTGTTGAGAGGACTTCTCCTGGGATGAGCCCCTCACTGTCCGCCAGACAGCCCTCACCGAGGCTGCTGAGTGACACATCACGTTAACAGAGGTTAGGCTTCCTACCAGTACCGACCCGTCTGCAGAATCTGACACTTTCCAGGACCAGGCTGATGCGCCCGAAACCGCTGCAGCGAAACAATGGAGCGCTTGTGTTGAAAGGAGAAGGCTCTGTGGCCGGGCAGCAGCCCGCTGTTTCCTGGGTGGGTTGTGTAGGCAGGCCACGACTTGTCGCTGCAGGATACTGTCAAGGTCGTATCGTCAATGATGCCGTTTGTCATAAAACAAAACACAAGCACCTCTTTGTCACCAGCTCTGAAAATCCCACGAGCATCAGTTTATTCTGTTCCTGGTCAGAACAATTCTCCCGAAAACAGTTTAAGTGCATGCTTGGATGCCGTATGAGGAAAGACCTTGAAAATACAGTGGGAAGCTTTCACGCATGCCGTTCGAACCGTGTAGGAGAGGCCAGCAGTCTGGTTTAGGCTCTATTCTACGTCTCTGATGCATTTCACTGCCAACACTTCTGGTGCTGTCAGCGTGCCCTGCTAGTGTGTGATTGTGTCGTGTTCGAAAATAGATACCACACCAAAATGTGGGGGAAAATACTTCATGGTGCATCATGTCGAGGAGAAGGACTTCTTCATTCTTTCTTCTGTTACCACAGTAAAAGCGGTTTCCCTAGGAAAAAAACCTGTGCACTGGCTGATCGTGGTAAGAAGGTGCCTCTATGTGCCACTTCTCAGGAATATGCATAAATTGAGCTTAAAACCTCATCACTAGTGAAAAAAATATTAAATCCTAAGGAATGGTGAAATCCAGGGACAAGGGTTGTTCCAAATGGAGACTCGAATATTCCCAGCTTACGCGCTCTGAAAATCACGCTGCCTTCCAGCTTCCAGCACAGCCGAGGGCAGCTGCAGCCAGTGATGGGACCACGAAACACAACACGGGGAAATTCAGCCTTTGCTGATGAGGGACACAAGATCAAGCCCAGGGCAAGCACGAGTGATTTCAAATCCCTTCAGTACCTGGCGCCGAGCAGGTAACCTCACACGGGACAGTAGCAAAGGGCTGTTCACACCAGAGGCGTATATGGGAGACAACTCAAAAGAAAGGGACCCGTCTCCACAGCTCAGCTGTCATCTGAAAAGGGAAGGCAAAGAGATCCAGAAAGGGCTTTACTGCTGTGCCAGAACCGGAAAGCAAACCTCTGTATTTTTCCTGTGCTGTTCAGACATGGTTTAGATGGAGTTTTATTTCTGTTCTGAAGATTTGGGGAAGAAAACAGACATTCAGGAAGGTCACAGAATGTCTCACAAGCTGAAACTTCAGTTTTTGCAGGCTGAGGCTGAAGGAAGAAAGGCTGTTGAGTCTCACCACGTTTCACTCCTTCAGCATTTTCAGCTGAACTCTTCAATGACCTCACAGCCCTGCAGAGCCTCAGCTGGAGCTCCCCAAACACCCAGGGGCCCAGAAGCCCATTTAAGATGGGCTCTGGGAGCTGGAGCTCCTTTCGAGCTCTGCTGGAGGAGCGCTTGCCTCTGGTGGGGTGTGCCTGCCCACGTGCTGCATCGGTAGGACCCCTGAGCCGTCACTTGACTTGCTGGGTTGACCTCGGACTTGCCCAGCGATGTGGCCTCTGGCTGTGATCTCTGGACAGGTCCTGTGGAGGGAGCTGGGGCAGCGAGGTCCCTGCCCGCCTGCTGGGCTATGGGGCTTGGCTCCCAGTCCCTCAGGGAGCAGCTGGCTGGTCCTTGCTGGGCCCTGACACCCACCGGCCATTCCCGCGCCAGCTTGCTGTGAACTTGAGGACTGACTCCTGATAGGATTTTCTGGTTGCTGCCTTACTCAAGACATAAAAAATACCACTGACAGAGAGGTTTAAAGGTTGGGATCCGAGCAGCAGCGGGCGAGACACTTTGCTTTGCAGTCTGTGCTTAAATAAAGATGCTTTCAAATGGATTCTGTGTCTTTATTTCTGGTGTAAGTAAAATATTCTCAGTGGGGACCCCCCTATAACATCCGTCCCCTTCTGACTGGTGTCTACTCATGTAATGCTTCACCCTGGGATTTCTGAAGTAAAACGTTCCCACAGACTGCAGTGGCCATTAAATGTTCACCCACTCCACACCTCCTGAAGCAGAAGCATTACACCTCTGAAATGGGAACGCTGGGGACTCTGCTCGTGGGAGAGGGAACTGATGTTGTAGGAACAGCACTGCTGGCGGGACCGATGTCTCTGAGGCTCAGCTGCTTGAAGCGCCCGTGGTATCAAGGCCAGAAGAAAACCCCGGTAGTGTTTTCCACTTCAGGGATCTCGTTAAGCCCTGTGAGGTGGGGAAAACATCTCAGGTCACACAAGTGAAAAGAGTGACAGGGAAATCACCTCAGTGCTGCAGTGGGGTGAAGAAGACCCTTGCAATCACCAGTGATGTATGAGGTCAAGTAATGCCAAAGAGGAATAACTCCTGCAAATCCGACATGCGGAGTGTGCCCTGCATCAGCTGTGGGCAGGGAGGTCAGCCTTGGGTTGACCTTCTGCAACAAGAAAACCCCGTTTCCCTTACGCCGGCCGCGGTCTGCACGTGTGCCTAAGAACTGTGCCAACGCTCCCCTTAACCACGCGGCCCACGGCAAGGCTCTGCTCCTGGTTTTTAAAATTCTGACTGTATTCCTTCACAAAACACTACCAGTCCCTCAGTTCTCAAGGCCTTTAATGTAACTTCTCTCCATGCTGTGTACTTTCTCCGAACCTCTGGAGAAGGGTCACGGTAACCTGAACTCCTCCCCTGGCAGCCAGGCAGCCTCAGCCTCGGCAGCGATGGCATTCTGTATGCAAGTTTTCTTCTCACAAAGCAATTTCAAATCCTTGGGGTGAACCTCAGGAAAAATTTCTGTGCAGAAGCTCAGCTCCAGGTGAGTACTAGTATTCTAGATTTTCTTCACAAACAGGAGGAGGGGATGCTAGTCTCACAGGGCACTGTAAGCCCTGCACCAAAGGCTCTCAGGTGTCCTCTGGTGAGACTAGAGTGCTGCTAGAAACCCTGGGCAGGCTCCTCTGCCATTCCTGACTTCTCTAAGTGCCTGCTGGGCTGGTGCTGAGTGAGAGGATCTCACGCACCCGCTTACTGATCCTCTCAGAGCGACAGATGATTATTCTGAGCCCGCTGATGAGCTCCACCAGGCTCTTCGGCTGGCTGGTGATTCAGCGTCTGCCTGGAACAGCAGCACGCTGACTGAGCAGAAACGTGCACTCCTGGGCAGGAAGCTGTCCTGCCGTCCTGACGGAGGGACCACTGCTGCTCTTTCAAAACGAGCGCCCTTGCTTGCGTGCCGCGAGTGCAGAAGTGACTTCTGACACAGGGCTCCCGGGATGACAGTGCTACACAATGAGATTGCGACATGATGCGGGTATGGTTTTGCTGTCTCCCTGAACTCATTACCAAGTTCCTGCTTCCAAGTACAAGAATGACATGAAAATGGCCTTAGGATGTCCCCACAACGACTGATTCATTTTGAACCGAGCGATGGCTGGTACACGGGGCGGAGGACGGGGCCCTCAAACACAGCGAAGATGTGATGTTCTGGCATTGCCTTTTGGAGAGACGTGGTCACAGTCTGAAAGACACAAGGCACGTCTGCAAGCAACTCACCTCTTCAGTCCTTTCACTACCACTGTCATAGAGCCAGAGGAAAAACTAGCATCACCTTGCAAAACCAAGAATCACCCTAAAACTAAAATGACCAGCACTGTAGTGAAAAAACCCTGTCTGTAACGACGGACACCTCAGAAATGTCAGCCCTTCCTGTTCCCAGGCCTCAGAGTAAGTCCCAAAGCCTTCCACCATGCGCTACTTTGACTGCCTGTTAATGAGAAACACTGTTCCCTGCTGGATTAATCTGTCCAAACCACAGGAAACCAGCCCAGTAACTGGTGCTTATGGGAACATCGCTTTGATTCGGAGAAGAATTAACCCTAAGGGGAGGCCAATAAGGGAGGACGCTGAGGAACTCACCACGGTGCAGTACAACCTGCCTGAATGTTCTGCCTGAACAGCGACATACAATTTTTAGTATTTTCAGAAGGGAAACAATAAACTTTTTGTCTGAACTTGTGCCACTGGCTTTTACATCGCTCAACGCCAGCAAATCACACAAGTACTCAAAAACACGTGTATGAAACTCAACCTTCTTTGCTCTCACGCCTTCTGCTACAGACACAGGCTTTTCATGTGGAATTCCTTCTGGTAAGCAATTACCCTAACGTCTGGCATTTCCCCTCAGCCGGGGCTGTGAAAAGAGCAGGACATGCACCGGCTCATACAGAATGACCAGCATTCCTTTCAGAACTCACCAGGGTGAGTGCACGACGTGACACACCGTCATTAGTTAGTAATTTTGTAAACAGGTATCGCGAACCACCAATGAAAAAAATATGTGACGACAAGTACCACCGTGATAGAAAGCAGGGGATCAGCAGTGGACAGGAGCTTCTCGTCTATCGTGGCCAGAGCAACGAAGAATACACCAGCTTTTTCATTCTGAAGGTACGTCTCAGTAGACAGTGCTTCAAAAGCCGGCGATAAACAGAGCACTCTCTTGAAACTGGGCAGAAAAGACTAAAAATGTCAATGAGGATGCACAAACATACTCCAGAATTCATTTCCCCCCTTCCTGTCCAATTCTATACTTTGAAACTCAAACCTTATTACTTAAAGATGATCACAGCAAAGGCTGTGAGGTCAGGTGTAACCTGCAGCTACTCCCCTTTTCCCTTTCCCACCCTTCTGTAGCGTGCCTCAAAAACTGCTGTGGAAGGTGAACACGGTGACGTCACGCCAACAAGTGCACATCCTGCTCATTTTGCAACGGTAGCTGGAAGGAAATGGTTTTCAAGCTCTGGTTTAGTAACCATTCCCTCATCAAAACCAGGGTCAGAGCTCCCGCACCAAAGGGCAGAACCAATCCTCACGAATCGCACGGTGGTTCACAACTATCCACCACTCACATGCAATGAGACAAAGCCCTTGAGCCCCTGTCACTGCTCCTGGTACACAGAACTGGACAGATTTTTCTGCAGCCCTTTCCCCAGGGACTCTGGTTTCCCAGAGAACATGGACTGGGCGTTCTCCAGAGGGCTCTGCCAACCTTGTTCTCTCAGGTCTTTCTGTGAAATGGTGACTCTCCACCTGGCTCAGGAAGAGGGGACGATGTCTGCTTAGACGGTACCTGGCACATGAGTATTTCCAACCCAGAGCGTTCATGCAGTAATTTGTGAGGAGGTTGTCTGAAACAGGGAGTGAGACATCTCTGGAGTCAGACATGGGGCACTGGAGCCCCAATAAACCTGGAAGATAGCTTTGGGGGATGGAGGGAAGTAGGGTCCTTTTTCCAAACCAAAATGAAGCCTACAGACAGCGTAAGGGCAACCTTTTTGAGACGGCAGGCAGCAAACCTTAAAGTAACACGGTTTTGTTCACATCACCTTCGCAGGAAGGGAAAACAGTTTTAGTTGTCGTGATAGATCTGATGCTAGCACCAGAAAAAGGTGACCTGGGGGAGGTCTTGCCTCGGGGCTGCGTTCCAAATCACACAGAGAATGGTAAGCTTCCAGTGGGGCCCCGTTCATGCCCGACCAGCTGTGAGGAACAGCTAGTCTCCAAGGTTTGCTTCATTGGACCTCCCGGGCGCTGGGAAAGTCAGAACTGCTTCCGGACCACCTCAGAGATTCCTAGGAAGAACACACTAAGCGTGAAGGAGAAAAAAATGGTCTCAAAATATCTCAAGTCAGGACCTCTTACTAACCAAGGGGTTTTTGTCCTCCAAACTTGCAGAAATCCTGGAGATTCTGCAGAAGCAATGATGATCCTTTCTGAAGAAAATGTGATGGACAGGATGAAGCGCAGGAAAGACTGTGAACCAGTGAGCAGTCATGCATGTGACTTCAGACGTGAAAACGATAAGAGATGGTGGCTTCGAAGCTGATGATGACTCTTAGCAGTTCCCAAGCTCTCCAGTGGTCACTGCACTTCAGAAGAATGGGGAAAGTACACCGGTTTGTGTGGGTGGTTGCACGGTCAGCTCAATGACTACCCCCAGCTCATGCCTGATGTTGATACTGGATGGTTTCCTGGTTAACTGGACTGGGACTGGGACCTCCACAGGTTGGACGGAACAAACAGGTATTGGCAGACCTTCAGGGAAAAAGTGCTGGGGAAAATCAAGCTCCTCGGCTGGAGTTTTATATCCTTGATGTACATTTGAGAGTCAGGTGTTTGGGCTTGGCATCGACCACTAATGGTCTGTGTCAACACAGCTGTACGTGCTGAATTGAAGTGGGTAAATTCCTGGATTCTAATTATACCACGTTCTAAAAAAGTAAATTAGCTCTGGGCTGGCAGGAAGAGAAATGGGGATATGCAAGAGTAATTTTCACCTCTTTCACTGAATCCCAACGACCAATACCTTTTCTACAATAAATAGGAGACAATGCCTCTGATTCAAAGAGAATCCAAGCCCAGGAGGGACAAACACAATGCTCAAGAGAGGGTAGGGTGGGAATGGCAGAGGGAGATGAGGGCTCTCGGCAGTTCAGAACCATAGGGCCTTTAAAAATCAAGAGGGCTGCTGGTGAGCACCTGGAAACAACCGAGGTGCCAATTCACCAGCCCTCCCTGCCACTCAGGTACTCTGGTTTGCTATTCCAGATCTGTGAGCAGTGGGAGAAGGCAACACTGGTCACACCTAAAGCATTTCTTTGACCTGCTGCTGCTTCTGTGCAGTGTTACAAATCCACCGGAGTTCAAGGGAGTTCTCCGCCAAGAAGTCAGAGTAATGTACATTATTCCCTGGGGTTTCACTGTGATATAGGAAGAAAACTACACCATGAAATGAAGGGAAGAAGAGGGAAAGTGACAACAAAAAGGTGTTGGGTTCCCCCGAAAACCAGCGCAGTGTTATCAGTCAGAAAAAGCACATGCTGGAGGTGCTGCCTTTGCTCGTTTTCCTGAGGAGCAGGACTGGGTGGGAAGAGACAGGACCCCGGGTCTGTTCCCATCTCAGCTGACCCCCTGACTTCAGCCCAGCGTCTGTAGCTGCAGGAGGAAGGGGAATACGCAGGAGGAACTGCAAGACAAATCCTTCTTTGTACCTGTTAATAGGGGAAGCGATCTCTTCCACAGCAAATATTCCCAATTGACGTACCACAGAGCGCGACTAACGCCAACGGTTATCTGCAAAACGGGTGCCATGCACTCAGCGGGGCAAATATTTAACCTGCACAGCACGGCCCAGAATGGAATTCCCAGGAGGAGTTACCTGCCTGCAGTCAGCGCCTGCTTCTGCAGGGCCTGCCCCGCAGGGCTGCTCCAAAAGCCGATTCCTCAGGATGTGCTGGTTCCAGCGTGGCCTCCGCTCAGGAGTGTCCTCCCTCAGCCCCGGTGTCAGCGGCCTTTGCTTATGGAGCTAAAACCTCTGTCTTGGTTTCGTGTGATGTAAACGTGGGTACAGGCTGCTCAGAGATGATCAGTCCCAGCTTCCCAAACACGTGACTCAGTTTCCCTGCTCTCCAGGTTCTTCCATCTGCACCCTTGGTGTCTCAGACGCAAAGGGAAGGCCGGGGAGCGAGGGATGGAGTGTGAGCAAGTGCTTTTCCCGAGCACCTTCTCCAGCCCGTTCCTCATTCTCAACTACTGTTTCTGCTTGGTCATGCAAATCTTGGCCTTGTCACATTACACAAAATATTTGTGTAACTCTTGTGTTAATGTATTGTAATTGGTGTTTGGTTACTTACGATGATTAATGAAAAAGGTATTTATTTAACAAGGAAGACAACACAAGGCAATACCAGCTGAAACACTGGAAAGTCCCTGAGTAATCCTATTGCAATTTTTTTCCCTAAAAATGTAGCTAATGCAATTAAACCACAGAGTTCACTTTTTTCTATGAAAGCATTACTGCATGTTGAGTGGCATGAATATCCTGATCACGCTTCAGGCAGCATCCTGCCCATTGTCTTCCTTTTCTCCCTCCTCCCCTTCCCCCTTTTCTTTTTTTTTCCCCAATACTACTTCCTTTTCTGGAGATTACTTCATTTCCGATGCAATTACTACACACATGCGGAAACTCCAGGAATACACAGAGGCAGCTATTTTCCATTGACCCCCATCAGTAAACGGCGCTGGACTGTACGATGAGTGGGCCAAAGGGCACGGAAAGGAAGGGCCGCACTCTTGGATGCCTCCAGACTACTGAACACCGAGGACAGAGTTGTGAGTCAAGCATGAAAGCTCAGGGGCTTTGCTGAAGCAAGGTTCAATGTGGCCATCAATGGATTTTAGAGTTCCACCTGCGAGGGGGTGTGTTGAACGCACAGCACCAGGATCCAGAGCAGCTGGCAAGGGGAACGGAGGGCAGCTGAGCTGCTGACAGTGAACTCCGAAGAGAGAAGTAAGTGACAGCGATGGGTGAGACGTGTCCTATGGCTGTGCACTGCTGGAGCACTCGCTTGTGCTGCAGGGAGATCCACACACCAGGACCTCTCGAAACACAACTCGAAGGCACTTCTCCCACCTCTAAAGCAGCGGTTTCATCGGCGGGGCAAGGGGGAAAAAACATTCACCAGTGTAGGTGATGCAAGTGAACTTCTCTGCAGCAGGAACCACGGGCTGCACGGAAAACACAGGCCTGGGGATCATCATCGCCTGCCCTTCCTGTGAGGAAGTAGCGCTGCGGTACGGCAGAGCTCGGGCTCTCATCCTTCTTCTCAGAAGACTTTGTGCAATTTTATGACTAACGACTAACTATTCTCCCACCTCTAAAGCAGCGGTTTCATCGGCGGCGTAGGTGGAAAAAAACATTCACCAGTGTAGGTGATGCAAGTGAACTTCTCTGCAGCAGGAACCACGGGCTGCACGGAAAACACAGGCCTGGGGATCATCATCGCCTGCCCTTCCTGTGAGGAAGTAGCGCTGCGGTACGGCAGAGCTCGGGCTCTCATCCTTCTTCTCAGAAGACTTTGTGCAATTTTATGACTAACGACTAACTAATACTCCCCTGTTGAAGCACTCTTGCTTCAACAACCTTTGTGACACCTGCCCAGCAGAGGCCTGATGCAGAAAATACACCTCTCTCCATCCTGCCATTGCTGTTGGTGGCAGATACCAAGCACAATCAGCTCCAGCAAGAGGGGCAGAGACAACCACATGAGTCACGGTGTTTTGAACTGCGCCTGGCCCTCTCAAGCCAGTGCAGTTGCCTCAGGAAAGGTGCATGGTACAGACTGTCTCACCGCCAAAACACGGATGATGCTGAAGACCCAGGCTGCCAGACAAAGATGCAAAGAAGTTGAGACGTTTTCCCTCTGCAGATCGAAAGCATGCATAGATGCTGTGAGCAGGGCCACAGAAGCATAAGAAAATAAGAATAATAAGTTGCCTGAAGGAAATCTAAGGCTCAGG
>NW_010414798.1:33098-35711 GCF_000710305.1 Buceros rhinoceros silvestris
TGAGTTGTCCTGTGTGCTGACTCATCTGCTCAGCTCTTTCTAGATGCTGGGATCTGAATTTCCAGGCACGAGGCAGGATTTCTGGTACTGGTACTGGTGAGCAACCCCTGAGGGAGATGAGGACAGAGCGGTGCATCAGGTTCCCCGGGGAGAGAAATCCCCACTGCTCAGGGGAGCGTAAAGTTCCTGGTCACTCACCAGTCAGGGAAAGTTGGGGAGAAACAAACAGAACATGGTCGGAGAAACTCCCGGTTCTTCCCTCGGGTACCTCAGGCTCTCTCTTGCCCTTTGCTATGCCGCAGTGGAACTAGAGCAGAAGCCTTGACGAGTGGAATGAGTGAATTTTATGCCTGCGGTAGCACCTGCACGTTAATTTGAGCTAATTTAGCAGTGCCAGCTTGCCATGTGATTTGGACACGGACTTCTGCACCACACGCCAGAGCCAGAGTTGGACTGAGGACACACAGTCTGCGTGTTCCCGTGTGGCGTGTACTGCCGATAAACCCACTCCTCTCAAGTATCGTATCGCCTGGTGATAAGCACTGCTATGCCAATAAAAGAGCTTCTCAATAACCATGTTTATGACCCTTATGACAAAAAAAGTGTTTGTCCAGCTGGAGGCTGCCAGTTATCATGTACAATAGCCTTATTTAAGGCTTAGGGATTCCTCTTTCCAGTCAGAGACTCTGTGTGTCAGAAATTCAGCAGATTCACGTTCACCTGCCTCACATCTCCAAAACCAGGTCCTTGTACCTGAACTGAAACTGCAGCCCCTCTCTGTCACCCAAATCCCAGAAGTTTGCGTGACCTTTCCTCAGCGGTTCATCTCTCCTGCCTTCCTTCTGTAACCGCAGAGGAATCCCCTCTTTGCTGCCTGCGTGTTTTCTGCACGCCAAGTGTTCTGCTCACTGCCTCTCACACGACAAGCCAAACCACAGGCTCCAGGACTCCTCTCGGTCGTTCCTGTTCTCCACGGCAAGATGTGTTATACTGAATCATTATGGCATCGATGCCAGACACAAGGCACCGAAGCTCCTCTTGTGTTTCAGTGTTATTTTCTACTGCTAATAAAAATGGAGGGACATCTCTGAGTTTATCTGAACAATCCTCCTTCATGGTCCTGTCTTCACTTCTTTAATTTTATCATACTCAGAAGAAATCCTCTCTTTACAGGGTCAAATTTAAATTTGCCGAAGTGTCTCCATTCATTTCAGAAGCAGAATCCTGCAGTAGCTTTTAGAATCCTCCTCTGCCCAAATTCAAAGCAGCAAACAGGGCAGGAGTTTTGCTTTCAGATGAAGCAGTACCCTCAAAAGAAAAAAAAATCCACCTGATTGATTGATAGGCAAAGCAATTCAGCATATCTTAGTAGTATTTTCTGTAGGTTCTAGTCAGGCTGGGTTCTGCCACTTCTTTCAGCGATAGTAGGTCTGAATGCAGCAAAAACTGCTGTAAGTGCTTCTGCAGAAGTGATCTCAGCACAGAAAGAAAGATTTTTAAAATGTAATTGCCTCTAAGGACAAAGGGAGCTCGTCAAGATCCAGTTCTAGCACCTACAAGTTCTACAAAGTATTGGCTCCTCCTTCTATCCTGTCCTAAAGTGAAAAGCAACCACAGCCCCAAGACAGGCAGATGGAAAACCCCAGGTCGAATGTCTTCCACCAGAAGTGGAAAGCCACAGAGAGTCACTTGACAATAATAGTGACAGCGAAAGCACAAAGTATAGAAGAACAGATGAGAAACAGAGGACAACAAAAGCCCTGTAGATTCCACACCACTAAGTAGAGGGCAATTTTGTACGTATTCCATGGTTCCATGTTTTATGATAATTAATAAAGCACCTTCTGTCAAGGAAAAGCAATGCTGTGATCATCCAGGGCATGTGACTCATTTCACAGGTTCGGAGTTTCCACTGCTCTGACCCACCCGTGATGCTGGAGTGCACGGGGGAGGCCAGGGCAGTATATAAGCACGGCAGGTCCCGGAGCAGAGGCACTGGCCACCCTTGGGACCGCCAGAGCGCCTCTCACCGCAGACTCAGACCCGGGCGACGCGAGGCAGAAACACTCCTGCACCATGATGGGCAAAGCTGCAGCTGCTGTCCTGGCTCTTCTCCTTATCTCCATGGTTGGAACAGAAGGTAAAGGAACCCCTCCTAAACCCTCTGACTAACTGCTAGTGTACGGGCTGACGGGGGAGAGCTGCGTAGAGAGCACTCTACGAACAGCGTAAGCAAAGAGAACCCGTTGTGCCTCCCGTGCCAGTAGAGAAGCAGTTCATCTTTTTCATTTCCTTCTTCTTTTACAGGTCAGGCCCTGCCACGCTCAGCGATCGAGCTGCGGTGCCAGTGCATAGGCACCCACTCCAAGTTCATCCCCCCCCGGCTGATTCGTAACGTGAACCTCATCCCCAGTGGACCCCACTGCAAGAACGTCGAAGTCATGTAAGTGCTTTTGCAAAATCCTCCCGGTTACTTCACGAGAAGGAAACAGATTTGACACTAAGGATGATGTAAGTGTTCTCTGAAAGATGCAACTCATGGGGCTGTGCTGAGCAAGTGATCAAAACATGAATTTTAATGGCTGGGGGGGGACATCTTACTCCTCCACACGA
>NW_010414798.1:35817-39623 GCF_000710305.1 Buceros rhinoceros silvestris
CCCAGCCAATGAAAAAGCTACCGTTAGCACACAAATCATATAATCCGGTCACGATTTCCGATCTCTTACCTTGACGAAATTCCTGTGGGCTGGGCAGGACAGTTTCTGGATCAAGGTGGAAAGGTTGAGCCCTTCAGCTGAACACCATCACAAACACAAAGCAAGCTGGGGAAGAAAAACAGCGATTTTGAGAAGAGTGAGAGTTCCACAAACGAATTAATGCATTCAGGCAATCAGAGATGAGGAGATATGAAACCATTCAAAAAACCAATCCAGCTTAAAGAAAAGGGGAACTGTTGGTGTACACTTGGAGCGATGTCAGGAGAGAAAAGGGAAATGGCCTTTTCTCTAAGCACACCTCTTCCCTTCCTTTTTTCTCTGGTGCAGAGCGACCCTGGCAGACGGCAGAGAGGTGTGCCTGGAGCCCACTGCTCCCTGGGTGAAGCTGATCATCAAGGCAATTCTGGACAAGTGAGTCTCTTATTCTCGATGAGCTCATTGAGAACCGGTATTTTACAGGAGCTAGCAAACGGGTGTGGTGTGAGGCGCTCAAAAAACCAGGCAGTTACTACCGTGTGCGTTCACCAACCGGGACAAATCCCGAGCTTAAATTCCAGCATCAGGTTCCTGTTCCACAGACGTCGTCTAACTGTCTCCTTTGCCATGTTCTTTGTTTCTAGGGCAAACAACAAACCTGCTGCAATGGTGTCCTAAGACGAAGAAGAAAAATGTCCTAACGCTTCCAGCACGGCCAAAACGGGAGAGATGCTCATCTGGCTTCTGGCAGCTCACCACCTCTTGTCTCCTCCCCTCACATTTCTAACACCTTCTAGAGTCTGGATTCCTGGTTTTGTAACTAGCTGACAACAGCACTTTAAGTCTTTTAAAGAGGTCTCGTTATGTAGGAGGGAAACCACTGCCACCGGAAAAGCTGGCAGAAGAAACGGCCCGTGAAAGGAGCTGGAGACGATTCTGGAGTCATTTTTGCTCAAGGCAGCTGGATCAGTGCGGTGCACTCTCAGCTGCGCTTTCACTACATGACACCTTCCCTTCTTGCTAACAGCTTCGGAAGCAGCGACTCCTGCTCTTCAGAAAGCACTTTATTTATTTACAGATACATTTATTTATTAGTGGTTGTTTATTTATTTTTTTAATTATTTTTATTTACTGCTGCATATTTATTTGATTTTTTATAAGAATGTAGTTGATCTTCAACACCTATTTATTTATTTATTTATGGAAAATATTCATGTTTCTGTACCTAATAAAATCTTGTTGAGATGTTTCCACTTGGGCATTGTGTGTTGTTGATTTTTCTACTGAAATATGGAACTGAAGAAGAGGGTTCTGAGCAGGGCAAGCAGTGGCTGGGTTGTGGGAGCAGCTCATTACAGCAGCAAATTCTTGCCTCTAGGGAGTGCAGATGGTTTCCAGTAGGAGGAATTATAAAACCTGTCCCCCTTCTTCCTCTTTTTTTGACAGACTCAGTGTTTTCATAGGTCTGGTCATGAAGTTCAGGTACAAAGTAAGAAACAAATAGTGGTTAGTCACCGAAATTCCAAGGCCGTGGCAGTGGTGGTGCTCAGGCAGCTGGTCAGCTGAGCATCTGGCACTGAACAGGGCTTTTCATTCACTTAAACAAGCAGGGAAACCCGATAAATGTTGAGGAAGTCCCCGAGCATCCTCCCTAATTCCAGTGAGGAGAGAGGACTACGTCAGGAGAAGTCCAGAGAGCTAGAGCTCCACCAGCACAGCCACGCGTCTGCCTGCGAGGCGGCGATGTACAGGGGAATGGCTGGAACACCAGCAGCGAATGCTTGAGCGAAGGGGCGAGTTGAGCAAACGCGTCGGTGTTTGTTCTCCTGTGCAAACAGCTCCTGTTTGCTCACGGTGCAAGACAAAGCGGGAGATTCTGGTACTGTTTGAGCAAGCTCTTGTGCAAGATGAGAACTATTCCAACCACGCCGGCTCCCAGTTCCCCTCTCTGCCCTGTCCCACAGCGCTGCGATACACAGCCTGCCTCTGTCAGCGTGCAGCAGACAAAGTTCTCACGGGTTTTGCTCAGACTTGTCTCACAGGGCTAAGGCTTCCTGTTTGCCGAGTGGTTTTGATACGTGATGTCTCTCAGAGGTCTCATTTGGAGGTGAGGACGCCAGAAATACCAGCCAAGAAGGGTGAGGAGTGGAGAAGAACCACTCTACATGCAGGCCCATAAAAGCATGTGCGTATCCTAAAGGCCTGGCACCAGTTTTAGAGCCATACAGACACTCACAGTAAGGGCATAACCTTCGCCGCCAGCCAAATCCCAGCCAGGTTTCTGGGAGCTGAATCGCAGCCCGGGAAGGGCTGTTCTCACAAATCCGTCAGCAGCGGTTGTGCTCCCAGGACCCCGGGCAGGGCATCTGCACAGAAGCAGAACCGCATCCCTTCTTCCTTCCCTGGTCATCGCCGAGATGCCATTCAGGGGCTGTCTAGAAATAATAAAACAGTGCATTTCTGCTCCGTGTGCGTTCACAGATACCTCTTCAGGAACACAGCTGCAACCCTCGTGCTTCCAAACCCATGTTTTACTGTTCTCAGAGCCTGGGAAGAGAAGCACCTTTCTTTCACCTCACAAAAATAAGAATATCTGATATCCTCATGAGTAACTCTCAAAACACACTCCTGAGGAACACTCGAGAGGTTTAACTTCTGACGTGTTTATCTCCTGCTTTAAACACCTATGATTATTCTAGATGCTGAGATTAGAAAGAAAAACAAGCAAGTTCTGAAGTGCTTATTTTAATCAGGTGTTTTTGTAACCCTTCCTGACAGATACTTTCTCTTTTCATATTCCAAACAAATGAAATTTTCAGAAGAGCTCAAACGACAGAGTTTACAACGCCTCGGTCATTTTCCGCTCATCGTTTCCTGCTTAATGACTAGAGCAGCTTTTCAGCACAGAATTAAGCATCTAAATCCCTTTGGCTAAACTGAAAACGACAAAATCCTCTCAGAGAACAATAGAAACTAGTTCTCTCTTGTCTTCCTAAGACACTGGCTAAATAAACCACATCAGTGTCATATCGAAAGACAATCCGTACGACTGGGATGAAACGCTCCCGTAATTCTGTCAGGTAAAAGTCTTGGCACAAGGCTTTTAAGGGACTGCATGGAGGTTTGGGTTTCTTACACAACACTCTTGTGCAGGCGGAAAGCTGCGTGTAGAGAACGGCCGCGCTGAGCTGGAGCGCGCTTGTGCAGCACTTTGGCTGCTGAGAGTGCACTCCTCCAGTATAAAAGCTGGGGTGAAGCAGAAGCAGAGCAGCGACTGTGTCAGCAAGAAAACTTCTGCGCAGCCATGGAAGGCACATCTGCTGCTGTGGCTCTGGTTCTCTACCTGGTCTTAACGGCGGGCTCAGAAGGTAAGAAAACGATTAACTCATCACATAAGCAATGAGTAAGTATAGATAAGCAACTGCAAATGTTAACGTTGGCTGTTTGCGAGAGGCGCGCACCTTCCCCAAACTGGCATTCAGAAGAAAAAGCATCCCTTGCATTTGCACCTGTCCGGATGCTGAGGCCGTTTCTGCGGTAAGATATGCTTCTGTCTGACATCAGCCCATTCCTACACCGTAACACTGCCTTACCCTAGCTTTGAAGAGATGCTGAATCGAGGCAGAACCTTTCTTCTCATCGTGTCCATACATCTCCTGGTTTCCAAATGATGACTCTCTCCCATTCGTACTTTTATTCTCGGCAGGCAGGTTGACGATAGCGCTTCCTCCAAGCAAGAACGATGCCATTTGCAGGAAAACGTGAAGAAC
>NW_010414798.1:39734-43206 GCF_000710305.1 Buceros rhinoceros silvestris
ACACGAGCAGATGTTCCTGGCAGGAAACAACATGTGGACACAGTTAATGCCCTTCACCCACTTTGGTCAAGCAATGCCATGCTGGAGTAGAATCTGGCCAGGCACAAACGCACTAGGAGAACACAGGAGTACTTTCACTTGGAGATACAAGTCTAAGCGTGTCTGCTCACCAGCAGCTCTGAAAATGTCTTACCTGAAAGTCTTCAGCAGCTTAGAGTGACAGAGTAACAAGGCTAAGGCTGGCAGAAGGGGACGCTCTTTGCTTTGCAGGAGTGCACAGTGAGGTTGTCCCTTTCGCCAGACATAAGTGATTGTTGTTCTACAGGCAAGGCCCTGCCCAGCACAGAGGAAGGAGGCTCCCCGTGCCTGTGCATCAGCTCTCACGCCAAGTTCATCCATCCCAAGGTCATTCAGAACGTGACGTTAAGCCCAAGAGGACCTCGCTGCAAAACCGTGGAAATCATGTGAGCACTTCTGCTAAGTACCGCCTTGCTTCCCACAGGAGGAAGCACCTTGGCAGTTCGCTCCCCTAGAGACTGCAGGTGGAATTATACCCCCTGCGAGGGCTCACAGACACCAAGGGTGAGGTGCCAGGCCCTCCTATCAAAGGGAAGAGCCCTGTTCCTGCCAAGGTGACGGGCCAGTCCAGACAGTATGGTAGAAGTCTCTCTGTGCTAATATCTTAACTATGACCAAGATCAGAAAATAGCAAACAAGTTTAATAAATGAAAGTTCCTCCAGTGACTTCACTGACAAGTAGCTGAGATCCATCTGACAACGTCAGCCGAGCAGGAGGAAACCCCTTGCCATAACAATGTCTTTGTTTGCTCCCCTGCAGAGCTACGCTGAAGGATGGCAGAGAAGTGTGTTTGGACCCCGCTGCTCCCTGGGTCCAGCTCATGGTAAAGGCTATTTTGGCCAGGTACGGTGTTTTGTTCACCAGGACACCTTCAGCTGGAAGCTGCTTCTAGAGGGCAGGCTTTAGTTCCTTGGCATGAAAGGGTTCCCCCTCTGCAGGCATCAGGAATGGTTTCCAGAGTACTCTCTAAATCTGTTTCTGGATTAAAATCGGTCCCTAGCTTTGCCTCCTTCCCATTGGGTGCATTTGGCCACTCAAAAGGTCATGGGTACAACACACCTAAACACCCGCTGAGAGACGGCAGGATCTGGGCGCCTGTTTGACACGTCCAACAATCCAGCTCCAAAAGAGATGTAATTCTGGGTATAATTCAGACGTACAGCCGGCATTTCTCAGCTGTCACTGCTGGACAACCAGGTCCCTGCCTCGCACGGTTTCGACACGGGCACATGGATGTCCTCTCTGTTGGAGCAGTATTGGATTGTTTGGTCTTTGCACTATGTTAGTTGGTTGACAGGGTAAAAACAGGTCATCAAAGCCTGCTGAGGAGCTGTCTCTGTAGCTTGTGTTCATGGTAATCGTTTCATTAATAAACTTCTGAGTTCACTTTATACTTCATCTAATTACAAAGCCAAAGACAAGAGTGACTGACCAATCAAAGGAAAGCCAAGAAAAAATATACCTTGGAGTTTTTCCAGCACAAGAACTGCAAGGAAACATTTGCTGATGAGGATGTTAGAGAACAGACCCTCCTTCTGCTCCGTTACTATGTTTGATTTTTTTTTCCTGAGACAGTTGTTGGTTCTTATTTCCTTTGCTGTGTCTATCTGTAAAACTCTGCCTGTGATGATCGAGGAGTTCCAGCTTAATAAATGTGTTTTAGTGCTGTAAAGAGGAAATTAGTGACTCCTAAATGGCCTTACTTACAAGTAGAAATAGAGACACACAAATAAACACATAATAAAGAAGAGTCTGTGCAGCTCTGAAGGCAGTCTTCTTTCACACGCCTGTTACAGTTCTTGGGGGGGGACAATAAGCCTCTGGATGTGGAAGGGCCCCCAGGAACAGTCAAATTCTTTCTGAAACCCTTTCACAACCCTCACCCAACACTAGAAATGACAGGGCTCAGGAAGAAGCTGTGGCAATGGGTGTGTGACAGGTGACTACACCAAGTGAAGGACAGAATGGAAAGGACAGCTTTTTCTGGCGGAGGGACATCACCCACGGATGCCTGAGTGTGGTCCTCTTTCGTTTGGCGCATCCACAGCTCCTCTGGGAAGGTCATTTGCTATGAGCTGACATATTCTGATGATGCTAAATGAAGAGTAGTAAAGACAAGGCTCAGCTGTGAAGAACTGCAGAGGTACCTCAGGGACACACTGAGTAGGCAATACACTACCAGGTGAAACTCACTGCAGAAAGTCGCAAAAATGGTTGATGTAGGAGGAAAAAATTGCAAAGCTCATATAAAAACGAGGCATTCTAGGCTGACCACGTAGGAGAGAGATCTTGGGATGATGCTGATTTGTACCATACTGGTATCAGAGCAGGGCTGAGCAATGAAAATCCTACAGAATCAAACAAAACAAGCCCAGACACCCAGCCCATCCAATCCCAGTGCTAGGGCACCAGCAAGAACTAGCTGTTAGCTGCATGACCCACCCACGTGCAGAGCGTTCTGCTCCCCAGCTCCCGTCTTCAAGCAGACAGAGCAGAGCTGGGAGAGGCTGAAGGTGATGAATCCAAGATGAACAAACACCCCATCCAAGAAACCACGAAGCAAACCCGATCTTTCAGTGCAAAGCGAGAGACCTCCGGGTGCCCATGAGAGACGTGGATTCACGCCCATTTCTCCATGCAAGACCCCTCCTCGCGACAGCGGCAGAGATCCTCCACCAGCCGCTCCTGGCAGCTGTAGCAATGTCTTCTGCAAAGACCAAAGAGGACTCTGTTTTCTGTGAGCACTCAGAAAAGCATTTGTTTGGCGTTCTATCTTTAACATGATCTGTGAGACACTGACACGGGGAACGGGTTTGAAACGTGACTGCCTGGGGGAAACGATGAGTGTTCACACACAATATTAGGGGTAAGTCAGCACGGACTGACACCTGAACCAGCTCCTGCGCGGTGTCTCACCCACAGCTCTCAGTCACCGCCAGCCCCAGGGCAGCCTCGCCACGAGGAGTTCATGGCTTCCAGAAGGCAGCAGCTATGATTAGAGATCCTTAATTGCCTGTGCTGTTTCTGCAGCCACGTCCGTTGCGCCGTAGTTTCCACTAATACACATAGGAAGATGTGGGCAGAGAGACACATATACAGAAAAAGAAGTTCAGAGGTCACAGCTCTGAAGAAAAGAATGTGTTATTTAGCTAACATGAAGGGAATTTTTTTGCAGTTTCTTTTCTCTCCGGTTAGAGGTACCTGCTGCTGTAACAGACCACATTTCGGGGGTAAGCGGGCAGCAAGTGGTGTTTTCGGAGTCAGAGATCAATGCGTGACGTGTGTTCTGTTTAATGACCGCTTCTAATTCAGCCAAAAGTTCCGAGCTGGAACTTCTCAAACCTGACCATGTGCCTCCTTCTGCCACTTTCGTATCTTATTTCCACAGTCAGA
>NW_010414798.1:43323-45848 GCF_000710305.1 Buceros rhinoceros silvestris
CACAGAAGGAAGCTGCTACCGAAGCAATAAATGCAGCCGTCATCGAGCAGTCGAACCCCGGCTGCTGGCCCCTAACAGTTCTCTGGTTGGACTTAGCATCTGTTAATAGCAGGTGGATGGAACTTATTTTTAAGTATTTGTTAACATTTGCTGATATTTTATGTTCATATGAGAATGAATATTAATGTATCTTTTCCTAACATTACTAGATAGCTTATATTAGTAATGTCAATGACTTTTCATATCGAAATGGATCAAAAGAAACATTCCATTTAACCCACAACACCTTTTAAGTGAAAGCTGCAACACAGAATCGACTGTTCTCAAGCAGAGCTGAAACACAGACTGTAAATCAATATGCCGCCACATAAACGTACAGGTACAGGTACAGGACTGTATTTATAAACACACAGATTAAGAGGCAGATCAGCTGAAAAGCTGTGCTGCTACTGTGTGATTCCAGAGGGGATTGGGAAAGCCCAGCGCTTACCGTGGTCTCACTAAGGGTACCAGCTACATTTAGACACGTAAGTTTGAAAAAAAATCCCCAGCTGACCTAAGCTTTCCTCCTTTCTTTGCTCCCACGTCCCCAGACAGCAAGCCAAACTCCAGGAGTTTCGGAGACATTCTGCCTTTGGTGTATTCTGCTCCCTACGCTCTGCCCCGCTGCAAACTTCCCAGGTGTTTGCAAACGGTCGTGCCCAGTTTCCGAGCAGCAGAGGCTTCTGTTTCCCAGCCCCTCTGCTTGCCCCTTCTGCTCTCTGCAGGTCGAGTGGAGCGGCAGGTGAATTCCAGGCCCTGTGTGGGGAAAAGGAGGTGGCTTCAGAAGACAGAGTGGTGTTTTGTTGCTGGGGAACAAGAGCAGCGCAGCAGACGGGAGCTGTCAGAGTGCACCTTGCTCAGGCTGAACCCTGGTTCCAGCCACAGCTCTGTCTCCCAGGCCTTTGGGGCCCTGTGCACACAGCTCCTCAAGCGAGAGGCTTGAATCTGTCTGAAACCAGACAGATTCTTAACTTTCTTAGTGAGAGTAACGTCATCAGCCCAGAGGCTGGGGCACTCCTCAGAACAGGACAACTCACGTTCAACAAATGAACCATGCATTTCCATTGCAAAGTCCCTTTTATCAAGTAAGTTAATGACAACTGATACCCAGAAAACCATAACAAATTATAGGCAAACTATTATTGCTATAAATAAGAAAGAAGGGACGGAGCCCAGCTCTTCCCCATCCCTCATGATGGTCTTGGTCACCAGGGTACACACGAATCCCCCTCGCTGTGCCCCTTGGGGTTGGGTGTCCTTTGCTACGTCCAAAGACTCTGAACGATCCCAGTCAAGACCCCAAAAGGTTCCCTTTCGACTTTCGCGTTCATTAGACAAGGCAATGAGTCATGAAAAAGAAAAACCACCAGTTTCCATCCTGCGGCACAGAGAACTCATCCTATACCCTGCCTAGGGAGGGTATTTACTTCCCGTTTCAGCAGTCTTTCAGTAAGCTGCTATTGCATAACTCTTGTTGTGTTCGTTACCGGCGTGCTTTTAACGGCTTTAAGCATGGAAGGCCTCTGCTTGCGGCGGTGTCAGCTCACTCTGTGGCCTGATCCTTCAAAGGAGCAGCAATTCCACTTGCACAAGTCATTTCTGATGGCTGGCAGGAAAACACGCACTGCCAAAATTGGACCATGGATTTGGAGTTCCCATAGGCAGGGGCTGGGATGCGATCCCGGGATTTAGGGAGAGCTCGGGTGGAGCACGGCACTCCCAAGCCCTAGGGCTTGATCTCATGCCTCAACCTTTCCACGCTACTCTCTATCACAGTCCTGACGAAACTGTGTCACACTGGAGAAAACGTGGAGGAAAACATAGTGGATTTTTATTTCATTGCAAACATCCTGCTCTTTTAGAAAGATATTTACTCTTAGCTCAGGGGCAGAGTTAATCACAGAGGAGGAGCAGGCTCCTGGCTTCACTTCTTGACCTGGGGATTTCTGCAGATCGATCACTGCCACGTGCAGTAAACTGCTGAGTCTAGTGGGAAGGAGGACAAACAGTCACTGGTTTCATTGGGGGAACTGAGAGGGAATTTCCTTTTTTTGCCTCAGACATTAATGACTTTTCTGCACACACCAAAATTAGATAATAAAGCTGCAAATAGTAACTAAGTGGGATTACTAATCAAATTTTATTTATCCTGGGTGCGCACGCCTATGTAGAGACAGAGGACCCAAAGGAAAAGAATCAGCCAAACCTCGACCCGAGTAAACTGGTTAAAGCTCCAACAGCTGCAGCCTGATGCCAGTGAAACCACCCTGTGAGCTGAGCAGGACAGACACAGCGTAACACCACAGAGCAGTAAAGCTGAAACCCCAGCCCCGGTCAAACCCGCTCCTGTCCCACCCCTTCGGAGAACTAACGGATCTCCCAGGAAGGCTCTCCAAGACGGACAGCACTAAGACATCCTGGAGTCAGGAGCGGGATCCTCTGTGGCCTCAATACTCGGCAAGCGGCAGGAGAGACAAACCTGG
>NW_010414798.1:45960-49126 GCF_000710305.1 Buceros rhinoceros silvestris
TCCGGCTGACAGTGATGGGAAACGTGCATTCCCGCCACAAAGTCCTGTCAAGTGAGTTAAGGACAAGTGGCACACAGAAAAAACCGTAACAATTTATAGGCAAACTATTACTACTATAAATAAATGATGCTGCTTTACATGCTAAAGATAATTGAGTTTTTAACCCAAAGCTTCCTGTTTATCGTCCATTAACTGCCATGAAAAATGCAGGCACGGCTTTCAAAGCCGCTCAGAATTTAGCATCTGCTTCCCATGGGAAGCCTCAATTCCTCTCCTGGATGTGCATTAGAGATGAATTTACTTTCTGAGATGCCACTTGAGCAGAAAAAAAAGAAAAGAACAAAAAATTCAAATCATAAACACCAAACTAATGCTGAGGTAAAACCCTGACACCGGGGAAGGAGCTTTTCAGTGATTTCAGCACTTTCCAGTGATTTCTACTGTAGTGGTTTAAAATACAGAGAAGAAAAACATAGATAAGTAAAATAAGTAGAAGCTAGCAGCATAAATGGAAACAAGAAATTAAATATCTCGACTAGAGATATCTGGCATCCCCATGAAGTACAGTTATTACCCTGGAGAAAATAATAAAAATATATAAAATAAAGATAACTGAAACCATCATAAAGTTATTAGAAAAAGCACACCGTTGTCCCAGGTCTAAGAAGGGACCGGGAGGCATGGCTATTGTTGGCATATTTTAATGCATTATATCATCCTCGGCAAAATAATTCCTCATCATCAAGGAAGGAAAGGAGTTTCACAACAGTCATGTGACTCATTTTTCTGCATCTGGGAAATTCCTGTAGCGCAATCCTGTGGCAGAGCAGAGCCGGCTGGGCACAAAATCCTTTATAAGCCAGATGGATCGCCCAGAGCAGGTACCAGCAACCCTCCGGGACCAAGAGCTCCCTGCTCCACAGGACCACGGCCAAAACAGGCAGACACTCCCGCCTCACCATGAACGGCAAACTCGCGGCTGTCCTGGCGCTCCTCCTGATCTCAGCGGCTGTGACTCAAGGTCAGTAAATCCCGCTCCCGATCCCCAGGGCTGCAGCCTTCGCCAGGCAGCCCCTGGGATGCTTGTCCTTGCAGGGAGGCAGCCTGGCGCCTGTTTCAGCAAACTAGTTTCTTTTGAGAGGCTTTCAGCAACTTCTCTTTGGTCAGAAATGCCTCACTTGTGCTGAAGGGTTACTGACATCCTGCAGGAAACACTTTAAAGATGCAACTTAAATGTGCTTTGTCTCCCTTTCACTTGAAGTGAAGCATGCAGCTAGAGACAGGTTCTTCTCCTTAAAGGGTTTCCAGGTCGTGTCTCTCCCTTCCCAAGCAAAGCACAGCTTACGAGCTCCGATCTGCCACTTAATACTGCCTCGAGCAAGCGAGCTGGGAACGGAGAACAAACACAATCTCGCTAGGGCTCTGTGTTCTGCACAGAGGCCAGTTAGTTGATCCAGGTATCAAAAAGAAGCAACTAACTGCATGGTGTGGGCAGCACAAGGACCACAAAATACGTGGTTTTGTTTTCAAAAGACATGGTAACTTGGTTTTAAGTGCTCTGAAACGAGCAAGCCACTGACCTTCACATGGTGAGTGTTGAGGCAGCATGGCCGTGTTTTAACTGAGAACAGTGTCACAGAGACGCAGAGACGTTGAGACCTCCTCTCAAAGACACTTCCTTTTCTGCTCACAGGCAGGGCACTGGCGAGGATAGTTCATCCCCCCCAAAGCCATCCAGGACGTGAAGCTGACACAGAGCGGCCCCCACTGCAAGAACGTGGAAGTCATGTAAGTAGCCACTTCTTTTGTCATCTCTGCGACCTGATGTGTTCCAGAACTCACCGTTATTTCTCTCTCACGGGACATACTAAATATTTCTGGTGGCAGCACATGAATTTCAAGGACTGGTCAGTTCTTAACGCAGTTTACATCCTGCATCTTTTAGGCAGGCAAAAAAAAAAAATCCCCTGCCACTAGAACAGCCTGCACCAGGCTCAGAAAGAAAAATTAAGTTCCCACGAGCAGATTGAGGGAAACAATCTGGTCTCGGAGAGCGTGGAGGAGGGACTGAAACGCTGAAATCCATGACTGAAACTGCTGAAACACCTTTTCACCACTGGAGGTTTCAGCCCTTGTGTAAGAAAGCTTTACTAATGCAAACAAAATCAAAGACAGAGCAGTTGTGGGGAATTTATACTAACCCAGCTGAAAAGGCATTAGTACACGCTGTCAGTAACAGAAATCCACGCAGCAGCTGCCTGACTTTCCTTTCCTCCCTGTTTTGCAGAGCAACTCTGAAGGATGGCAGAGAGGTGTGCCTGGAGCCCACTGCTCCCTGGGTGCAGCGGATCATAAACGCAATTTTGGCCAAGTAAGTCCCATTCCCTCTCAATTCGGGCAGCTGAGCGGTAAACCTCCCCTCCACAAGCCAGTTTATGTCACCACTAAACCCTGGAGTACCAGCACATCTGCCTGTGGGAAAAGGAACACAGGAGTCTTTGGCTCCCTTTGAAAAACGAGGCTTTAAAAGGTTCATCCCCCCTCACTTACAGCAGCATATGTTAATAATTCATACTTCCAAGTTAACGAGTTTCTGATGCAGAAACTCAGGCTGCAGCAGGTTCCGAGCTGGGCACCAGCTGGGCACACACTGGGATTTCAGTAGCTGCTTTCCAAACATCACCTGGATTCTCCCTGGGCCTCAAGAGAGCCTGTGGAGCTGGAAACACACCTCTCACCCTTGCCCGCCAGAGCCATGCTGAGCAAAGTTACCCATTCCTGAACCTCCTGCTAAATCACTCTCTTCCCTCACCTCTCAACAGGGCTCAAGAGAACTCTGACGCGCCACTGTAAGGAACACCAGTACAGAAAAAACCCGGGAAGAGCTCCTGCTCCTCCGCTGAAACAAACTCTGGGGAAGAGCAACGTGCAGGCAGAGGACTCCCCTCCAGCTCCTGCACCAGCGTTACTATCTTAGCTATGGAACTGTTTGTTTATTTATCTATTTATTTTATTTATTTATGTATTTCGCTGGACCTATTTAAGAAAGTCTTTTCAAGCGGTCAGCATCGTCCGTGGGATGCGCCGCCCCTCGACACAGAAGAGGCTGAACAGAAGTGGTTTGCTGAGGGAAACGAAGAGCTGCCGGCAGCCACTTCCGCTCTAC
>NW_010414798.1:49217-50324 GCF_000710305.1 Buceros rhinoceros silvestris
CAGCACGGCTTGTTTACGCTAAGCTTTACTATTTTGCTGCTACAGCAGCAAACTCTAACCCTCCTGCTCCCCTGGAGCGCACTGGTATGTTGTGTCAACAACTGCTTCCTGAAGCGCGGTCAGCCTGTGGCTGCCCTGCGAACTCGGTTCTCTGACTTCACCGCCCCCACAGCACCTGTAAGGTGCCGGGCTTGGTATTTATTTTTTGTGACTGCCTTGGTATTTATACTTGTATTTATTGAGTGGTTTCTACACGAGAGAGAAAACGAAGATTACTTATTTAATTGCTACTATTAAATTCCTTGAGAAATATTCACGATCTCACTCCCCTGTGTGAGCGCTTGGTTGTACGTCTAATTAGCTACTCAATCAGCTAATGGAAAACACTGTATCTAACATACAGAACTTGCTTGTGTGAGTGTAATTATTCCTAATAATGCATTATTAAATGTTTTCTACGAAAAAAAAGTCTGTTTGTTATCTCTTACTTTACATTTTCATTTGCTTTATTTGGGAACGGTCTGCTTTATCTTTGCCCCCTCGGTCTGATTTCTGGAACTGCAATGAGGATGTTGAACACGTGGTAGCACAGCTCACACTGTTCTGGTCACCCGACCTTACTGACTGCAGGAACAACCCTCAGGGTAGGGTGAATGCTCACTCCCCTCTCCACAGACTACTCCCAGGCCCTGGGGACTGGGGGGCTGCAAGATGAAGGCTCCTTATTTAAACACCCTGCAGACAAGCTCTCTTCTTGCACTAGCAACTTCAGTCTGGGGGCAAGAGGACAGGAGCAACCAACCAACCAGCCAAGAATCAACCTGGTGTCAGCTCCTTACCCTCAAACCACCCTCCCCAAGCCTGGCTGCTCTTGTATCCAGAGCCTTTTCAATCACCAGCTGGAGCTTGTTCCCTCGAGTTCCAATGGCATTGTTCTCACAGCACCCAAGGTGTATTTCTCTCCAAGGGATAAACGCTGTGAACCACAGAGGCAGTCACTGAAAGAAAGAAATACTGGAAAATCCCTCCAAATACTGTTAACTCTCCCTTAGCCGACTAGAGAACACAAGTGCTGGTTTGCTGCCTCCACCTCTCTGTCCCTGCTGA
>NW_010414798.1:50433-55068 GCF_000710305.1 Buceros rhinoceros silvestris
CAGAAAACACAAGTGTTTGTTTGCTGCCTCCACCTCTCTGTCCCTCCTGAACGCAGACCAAGACAAACACCCTGGGTGTGCATCGGGTGACACACGCGTTACCCTCGACCGACTGGCTTCTGTCTGTGGAGCGTTTCCCATCTGGAAATGACTGCACTTCTTGTGCTGTTATCACATCCATGGGAAAACCCCGGGAAAATTACCCACAGGCTGCTTTGGTACTGCTGACTTGCTCCAAGCCTTGTGTTTACTCTTGGATTCTTTGGGAGTTAGGCAAACCGCTGATGAAAACTCTGGGTCAGCAGATGGGTTCTGTGTGCGAAAGTGAAACAAGAATTTTGCCTCCTATAAAAGCCTGTGATCTCTGTTGTTGAAAACAATCGGGAAAATCTATTTTGAAAATCTATTACCTGCAGTTAATTGTTGTTAATAATAACTATTAGTGCCAGGCAGTGCATGACCACTTCACAGTTCCTGTGGAACTCTAGAGAGGCCGACACCATGCGTGGAAGAACCTGGAAGGCAGGCTGGATAATACCCATGCGCAGCAGCTCCATCTACAGCGACAATTCTGAGAGCACTCCCCAACTCTTGGAGCTGCACGTATGACCCAGCTGCTTCCCGACTCCCTGACAGGACAACATCTGGATTTTCATCAACCCCTGACGTATCCTGGTCATCATGGGAAAGAATCTCGGACATGCAGGGAACAGGATCAGGCGCCAGGCTGGAAAACGTCTCCTTCCCTCACAGGAGGAAGACAAGGCTGGAGATGGGAATGAAGCAAGATATAAACATCTCGTTAAGTTCAGCCAAGAAAAGCTTTCAAAACTGGTTCCTCAGAAAACACGAGGGATGCTTGGGGCTAATTGCTGTCTGGAAAAGACAGTGTAAACACATTTTTTGCTACTAGCATGCAGGTGAAAATAACTTTGTGTTTTCTTTGTAAGCAAAACCAATTCATTGCAACTTTCTCCAGTTTCCTGAATTTTCCTCCCTGACCCCTTCATGTAGGTCTGTCACTTGGCACTAACTCTGGTGATGTCATCTGCAGGTCTCAGCAGGTTAACTGCAATCAACCATGAAGGGAAATCTGTCTTTTGAGGGCAGGAATACAAATAGAAACTTCTTCACTTGGCCCTGGAAACCCAAAGCACATGGACTCCGTGTCTGGGGAAGGGGACCACTGGACACCTCAAAACAAGGCCTGAAATCTGGGACAATGTGAAAATCCTGCTTTGAGATCTGACCCCGAGAAACCCCTCAGATCTGACCCATCTACCTGATGAAAAAAAAAAACAAACCCAAACGTTAAAGCTGTAACCTTTTAAGTTCAGAACTCCAGAAGGCAGGCAGCTGGAAACCAGACAAAAACCTCCGCAAAACTGATCCTTTGCTTTCCTGAGGTGCAATGGGGTGTAAAGACTCTAAGCAAAACACACCTGGCATAAAGATTCTACCTTAAACATACCTGTCAGCACGGCCAGAGATCAAACAGGATGCAAGGAAGTGCAGACGCTCTGTGCTTTTTTTTTTAGAAGTGGAATAGTGGAGATCACAAGAGACCTCCTGAGCGCAGCCAGTTAGGGTTTGCATCTGGAAGAGAGAAGATAAGCCCTTTTTCTCCAGTACTTTGCAACAGCACAGAGCTTTTAGTCCATCCGCACCTCATTTGTGCCCGCTGAGATGGGAACATCTGAACCATGTGTTCATTGACTCAGGCAGAAAACGCAGCTGCAGTAGCCGCCGTCCTGCTGCAATACCCTGACCCCGTACGATTTATGGCGCCTGGCCTTGCTCCGGATGCCGCGCTGCGGCGGGGCTGGCAGCTCACTTTGTTTGTGTGCTCTGTTACTTGTTTAAGTAGCACTGACAGATTTCCAGCTTTGAACGCAGCCGTTCCCCAACAGCAGCACAGCTGAACTCTTCCGAGCAGGCCAGCGCGCCCGGGAAGCTCGCAGGATCTCAGAGGCACAGATGTGGGGGAATACCTCGGTCTGCTCCAGGCTCACAGGTGCCTCCACTAGGCAGTAAGAAAAACGGTGAAGACTTTGCAGCTCACAAGTTAAAGTTTCTGGGCCGTTCCTCCCACTGGGATCGTCTAAGCAGGGAAGCTGACCAGTAAAGACACAGGAAAGATCCTCACCAGCATTTAGTGGCCTGGCTCTGTATTTGTGAAGAACACCTACCAGCTGCAGGTATCGGCATCTACATCTGACGTGATGGGAATTCAGAGACACGGGCAATTCAAGCGAGGAGCCCTTTTGGGGTAATTCACTGAGAATAAAGCAAACACCAACTTGATTTTTTCCTTCCTTTCCACTAAACAACAGGCATTTTTTCTTGCCAGGAACAAGGTAGTCGATTTTCCTATGGAGTCCAGACACGCTGAAGAATGAACCTGCACGTAGCACTCAAAGTGCTTTAAGAAAGTATTGCCCGAGGTAGCAGCTTTATCATCAGCTAGGGTGTAGGTCAAACGACTTCTTCATTTTTCCCTCATTGCCACACAACCAACGAAAGTGACACAGAGGATTAAAGTGTCATAAGAGAGGACTTCAAAGATTTCGTGCTGATTCCAACGCGTGTTCCCGTTTTCATGTGGCCGCCAGTCCCGTGTCACTGCTTTCTCACCTCACTACTGATGTCATCGCCTCAGTCAGGAGACCAGAACTATCCAAAGCACACCCTCAAAAATTACTAAGCTCCAATGAATCTGAAATCTTAGCTGGATTGGAATGGGCTTAACCCAGGTTTGGGTGAGTAGTTTATTTTTTAATTGGGTGAATAGTTCATCTTGGAATTGGGTGAATAGTTCATTTCTTAACTGGGTGAAGAGCTCTTTTTTTAAGAGACTCCTATTTGTTAAGAGACTCGTGTTGCTTCCAGCCTTTTGCAGCTGTAACTAATTTTTATGTACTTATTTTGAAACCGCTCATTTCCAAGTTGAGGGAAACCTTTGCTATCAGGCTTAAAGCATAAGGAAAGGAAGGCTTCTTTGAGGGGCAAAACCTTCATCCGGGTTAACCACACCCTGCAACGAATCATGCATTTTACTGCTCATAAAGCTTGAACTGAAGATCCTGGTTGAAGTTTTCCAGCTGAAGAAACCCCACTTTTTTTTAATCAGTCTTTTGATCACACTCCTTGGGCAGTCCCACTTAATTCTACCCACCACTGCAAAATATAAAATATAAAATATTTCTACCTAGAAAGCATCAGCACGATGGCAGCACATTGCTGGCTCGGCATCCTTTCTCCCATGCTGAGATGACAGCAGTGAGCAACCATTGGCTCTTTCAGGACGCGCTCTATTCTGCCTGTACAAGGCACGGCACAGGCGAAGTCCTGCTGCCAGCTGTTAGCGCCAGGAACACAAACAGCAGCAGCAGCCAGATGTGTATTCACTCTAATTATACCCGAATTAATGTGCAAACCATAGACCAAGATCTGCCCCAGCAATCAGAAAAACGGCCTGCTTTGGGCAGACCAGCAGGACCTGTTGGCCAGCAGATCCACCCCACCTTCTGAGTAAAGAGCTGCTCCTGAGGTTTTCACAGATCCAAGGCCAAAACCTACAGGAAATTCTTAAGATGCAGAGCATTTTCAGCTGCTGGTATGGCCCAGGGGAGCCCTTCACGCCTGTCGGGAGTTGTGATGACCTCCAAGACTTATCAGCTGAACAGCTCTGTGGAAGGAGCGGAAGGAGTCGCCCAACTGTAATCTTGATCCAGGATCATGCCTGACAGTAAAAAGCCTGGGGGTTCTCCCCCCTCAGCGGGTGTGAGAACAAACTGCTTGAACAGTTTGCTCCCATCCTCACAAGGAAGCCCTCTTGCAGTTCCGTGTTAGGTATAAAATACCTGAACCAGCCAGCTCACCACCAGCCGGCCAGTTTAGGCCCTTTTGAAATGGTTGGATTACCAGCACGGCTGAGATCAAAGCCAGCCCTTTGGATTTGCCAGGGTAACACTGGAGCAGTACAACCAACTTCCTTTGCAGCTCCTAACAGTGTCTTTGTTCACGCTCCTACTGTCACCAGAGAGATCAGCATGGGTAAAGGAGAACTTCTAGCTCTCCTGAGGGGAAAAAGACAGACCTAAGACTCCAGAATGGTATAATGTGGTGAGGATCCAGGAGGACAGGTAAGAAAACACTGATCGTCATTTTACACGCAAGGCAGGGAAGAACTCCTCTCTAAATTCCGGATGACGCGATGCTGCCTGTTCCCTGTCTTCTCCTTCCTTTCAAAAGGAAAGGTGCCAAAGGCAGAGAAGGGAGCTGGAGGAAAGGGTAGAATCAGGAGAGTTCAGCAACAGCTCAGCGCCGGACGACAGAGAGCCTGCCCACATCCCCATGGGAGGGAGTTAGAGGCGATCTGGAAATCTGCAGGTACAAAGCCTTGCGCAGGCAGACGGTCTCGCCTCTGAAACACTCCCAGAGATTTCCCTCATGCCAGGCCTGTTTGCGTGACTACGGACTCACAGGCTCAAGCCCTGCAGTGCCTACCGCAGCTCAGCATATTCACGACCTCTTCAACTACTGCTCAGCTCAGCACACGCCTCTGCGGCAGGGCTGACCGCCGCGTCTCACACAGTGCTGCTCCCTGTCCAAAACTGCATCCTGCTTCAGAAA
>NW_010414798.1:55092-55843 GCF_000710305.1 Buceros rhinoceros silvestris
TGTCCCCGCCGAGTCTCACACAGTGCTGCTCCCTGTCCAAAACTGCCTCCTGCTTCAGATCCCAGGAGACTTCATGAATTTCCTCGGCAGTAAGCAGTGTGGAATGAGCGTTACAGTTCAGATACTGTGCATAGTCATCCGAGCCTAAAACCGAGCCCTGTCACGGAAACTGTCCTTACTCACGTGTACTGCCCCAGAAAAATACGTCATCTGACCGTGCATGAGTGACAACTTCTTACTCAACAGATCTGCTCTCCAGGTTTATTCAGAGCTGGATCTGATGACAGTTCCAGTGACCCGCACTGGATTATCTGTGCATCACCCTCACTGTTTATTGCCTCAGTTTGCTAGGGCTGGGCAAATCCCTCTTCCTGCTAACACAGCATCAGCCTCAGTTCTGCTCTTCAGCTTGTGAGGGCTGGGGACACACAGAGGCCGACGAGGGTGGAAAGGGGCACCTGAGTGCCACAAAGTAAGGTCGCTCAGGTGCCTGTGTTCCTATCAACACGGTAAGGTGCATATGCACATAAAATTCACGGTCAGTAGCGCTGTCCTGCAAAGAACAGGGCACTTCCTCGGGGCAGCCACACCAGGAACTCAGTGCTATAACCTGCAGGGAACGGTGGCTCCACCCCTATGAGCTTGAGGGATCCCAGGGAAGGTTTCTGACTTTTGTGCTCAGTGGTTGCCCCATGGCACCTCTGGGCAAATGCCCATCCTTAACAGCTTTTTTAAGGAATCTCTCCAGTTT
>NW_010414798.1:55981-56296 GCF_000710305.1 Buceros rhinoceros silvestris
CTCCCCCCCCCCCCCGCCCCCCCAGCTGCCACTCTACTGACTCCAAACCGCCCCCCGCCAACACGATTTACTAGGGTCTACTACTACTATTGCTACTTAGAAGGGTGAGTCAGGCTGCAAAAGCAGAGCCTGGAAGTGCAGCTCTTCTACAAAGCTTTGTCTTCAAGTTACACGATGCATCAACTTTACGCACCATTTCATATCCACATCCACCCAATGGACTCCCACACAACCTCGATGTCCTCTCATAGAGCACAGCCCAAAGCTGCTTCTCCTGCAACCTCCCCACTTCTCCCCCCGGCCCTCTAACACCAC
>NW_010414798.1:56445-58135 GCF_000710305.1 Buceros rhinoceros silvestris
CATTTCCCCAACACTTTTCATGGTCTAATCATCCCTAAACGGCTGGCCAAGAGGCAGCGTGGGAGGCAGCTGACTCCGAGCTGCAGGCAGGAACATCTGGACAGGGCAGCTGCAAGACAAAGAACACAGCGTATGCTGCAGATTTTCTCTCCATGGCAGTGATGGTTTCTCCCTCCACAAACCTGTAATAACGTGGGTGATGTCCCTTGACAGCCCTTTGTCACATCTTTCTGCAGCTGGCCAAATGACGCAAACTTTACAGGAGTGGTGAAACTGGGGAAGGGAGAGGAATGACAGAGCAGGACAGAGAGATGTCTTGATCACGTAATTTCCTTTTAAGACCAAGCGACAAGTCAACAGCTTTCAAGGATGTCATTATCAAATTGCAGCTGGAAAGGGGTACAAATTAGTCATTAGATATATCCTGATGACACGAGGCAATTGCCATTTGCTGATGACATACGACCTTCCTGCACGGCTGATCTCCCAAGGGACGAAGCTGGCAGATGTGCAGATGACAAAGCTCAGGCATTGGAGGCGCTCTGAAGCACTAGACTGCCACCGACTCCAGCTCTTGCTAGGGCCGATTCACCTGCTACAGCTGATTTGGTTTTGAGTCCTGACTTGGTTTTGTTGCCAGACAGTAAATCTTCTAATAGGATTACTGAACTGTGATCCTTGTCATTTCAAACATCTCCTTACTTAGCGTTCCATCCTGGCATCCCTGCCGCTACAGTTTCACCTACAGTTTCACCTACAGCTGTGCTGTTCATGTCACTATAGTACAATGGTTATTCGCTTTGCCTCTAAAAAAAGGTGAACACAATCCACATACTTCAGTTGCAAGATGCTACATCCGTGCTGACAGTCTTCTTGGAAGGAAACAATGTCAATTCTTCCCTGAAAATCAAGTCAGGCCAGTTCAAAACAGTTCCTATAACATGCTTGGTTTCCAGTCATTCTAATAATGATTCATGAGCAGACCTCTTTCTCAGAAACCATGAATGTTTCACTGAGATCTGACCGGTTTTATCTCATTTTGCACTAGTGCTTATAGTTTCAGATGTATATTCTACAGCAAAGAAATATTTATTAAGTAAATAAAGATTAGAAAGTTGCAGGGAGAGGGAGATCTCAGTGGACACTTGCAAATCTCAAATTCCTGCGTAGCCATAAACATGTCATAAATCAAAGGAACACGTGGCACCAAAAAACTGACCTTAAAGTTTCAGGGATACACATGGCATTCCAGTTGTTGGGACAAGACACACGCCAGCCTGACCCAGGAACGATTTGATTTGCTGAGCTCCACCCATGTTCACAAGTACCTGTGGAAGGGGGGAAAAAAGGATCAGCTGCAAAAAAAGGACATGCAAAATCGTATTTCATACCAAAAGTAATTACGCAAGAAAGTGCTTTGACCATAACTGAACTACACCGATGTGTAAATGAAGCTCGGAAAAACTGCATCTAATTTTCTTTAAAAGGCCCTAGAAAACCGCGGTTTTGCTGGTTTGAAAGTTAGCAAAATGCCTCGGCAGTCCGAAGACAAAGAGAGTGACCTGTCCTGCAGAGGAGTGGAACAGCAGGCCTGTGTTGGTGGAGGGTAGATAGGGAAATCCGAGTGTCTCTAGTTGCAGGAGAAGCAGAGTTGCCGTTTTCAAAGGCAGGTGTAGGAAGGGGAGCAGCC
>NW_010414799.1:0-279 GCF_000710305.1 Buceros rhinoceros silvestris
CTCTGGGCAGCTGCTTTCAGTCCCCACGGCGAGATGGGGGGGAGGGAATCCTGTGCACAGCCGATTTTCGGCTGATTTTCACAGCAGGGAAACTCCCTTCAGGAAACAGCTGGGAGTGTGAGTATTTTTCCCAAATTTCAGACCACACAGAACTCACAGCAGTAATGTCCTCAGAGTCTGTGGTCTGTAGATTTACTTGGGCGATCCGGAGGTGGGGTCCTCAGGCCTCAGCTTGGGCTCAGGCTGCTTTTGGCCTGGCTGGGTGGCCGGGGCGGTACG
>NW_010414799.1:491-700 GCF_000710305.1 Buceros rhinoceros silvestris
AGACCTTCAGGCTTTCGCCTTAACTCGGCAGCTGGCAGTCTGCATGCAGCCCGCTCAGGCTGCTCCCGGGCCTGGTCAGCGGCAGAGCAGGTCCATGGGAATGCTCTCTGATGCAGTGGCGGAAGTCAAGAGAGAGAAGTTCCTCCCTGTGTGCCGCTTAATAACCTTAACACGTTAACACCTGACTCTCTTAACCAATTAAATGCAGA
>NW_010414800.1:0-314 GCF_000710305.1 Buceros rhinoceros silvestris
GATTATGGGGCCTTGATTCTGCTGCCTGCCTCTGCCTTCTGCTTCAAGAGGCTGATCACTCCAATGGCTGATCTTAGCATTAAAGACTCCCAAGGGTCCCTACTGAGCAGTCTCCTGAAAAGGTCAAAGTCTGTCTTCTGGAATTCCAAGGTGGCAGCTCTACTGACAGCCCTCCCTACTGTATCAAGAATTGAAAACTCTGTAATCTCATGGGCACTGTGTCCAAGATGGTCTCCAACCTTCACACCACCCAGAAGTCCTTCTCTGTTGCTGAACAGCAGGTCCAGCAGAGAGCCTTCCTTGGTTGGTTCACT
>NW_010414800.1:389-616 GCF_000710305.1 Buceros rhinoceros silvestris
AAGCTTCATATCATCCACAAGTCCTTCTCTGTTGGTGAACAACAGGTCCAGCAGGGAGTCTTCCCTGGTTGGTTCCCTCACCAGCTGTGTGAGGAACTTCTCTTCTACACACTCTAGGAACCTCCTGGACTGTTTCTTCACTGCTGTGTTGTATTTCCAGCAGACAGACAGTAGATTGAAGTCCCCTGCAAGAACAAGTGGCACTGACCATGAGACTTCTCCCAGGT
>NW_010414801.1:0-6196 GCF_000710305.1 Buceros rhinoceros silvestris
TATATATATAAGATAAACTAGAATAATTTCTTGGCATCTTATTCATTAGAGCAGAGTACAGCAGGTGATACATGTATTTCTGGTGAAATACGTATAAAAAGTGTACATGTATCCAAGTAGAAGCTGGTAAGAACTTTATATCTGAATTCACAGAGAAACAATCATTGATCTGATGCTGCAAGTTAATTTTAAGTTAATTCTAAGATTTCAATTTCATGCAGAAACTGAAATCAAACTGCACATTTTGTACTCAGAATTAAAAAACTTTAAGAATGTTTTTAACCATTGAAAAAAGTCTTGAGATTAATATTATTAACGCATGTTCAGCAAATTTAAAAGCAATATAGCAGATGATAGTCATAAAGTTAAATTCAATTTTAAAGAAAATGAATGACTGTCCAGAAGTGCTATCTTCATAATAAAAGCTTTCTTTAAAAGTCAGCTGAACATTAAAAAATATTTAATGCAGAAAACCACTACCATTCTTCATTTATCATTGAGATGGGAGAATAAATAATGGATGAAACAGATATTCACAAAGTGTTCATATTCAAAGGCTTTATTTTTATATTGTTCAAAAATATTTTGTCGCCTTAGCCACCTACTTGTTAAGAGGAAATGCTTTGCTGCATGCCTGTATCTTGCCAAGTCATAGCTGGTAGCAGAGAGGTATGGTGCTCCGCTCTGCTGCTGCCTCGCTCGTGCTACAGTGCAATGAGAGCCTGTATCGTTCTCCTTGTCTGGATGAGAAGAGAGACAAAGGCCAAGGACTGTGCCACACTATCCTTGACGATATTACTGAATGTTTTCTATTAAACAGACAGTGTCTGCAGGATGTTTTGCTCCATTTTTGCTCTAACTGTTCCCAAAGAAGAAAGACTTCAAGGTATTTCATGAGTGAATCATATTTGAAAGGTTATACATCTGACATGGAGACATATCCCACTGTTCTTTGTAGAACTGCTGGTCGTTCTCTTTCGAGGACTGTCAGCTGGGAGAGGTTAAAAAGACAAGGCTTTCAAATGCGAACAGTTTCTCTGAGGGTGATAAAGTTCACTGTGTTTCATTTGTTCTTTCATGTTTCACTTGGAATTTGGATACCATAAGCCTCATGTCACTATTTTTTCACCTCAGGAGCAGTGAATTATTCCACATGTAGTGAGTATAAGACGTCTGACTTCCACCTTTTTCCAGTTCTCCCTCTCTCTTGGCTCCTTTCTGTTACAAAACAAGCCCGTCTTCCTCTCCTCAGGCCCTTCAGGCATCATCCCAAAAGTTAAGCCTTCCTTTGCAGGGGATGCTCAAGCCCACTGCTGGCATCAGTGGGATTCCGAGGTTGCCACTGAAGGCTATGCTGCCTATATGGGGCAGTAGGATTCAGAAAGTCAGATAGGAGCAGTAGCTGCAGCCAACCTGCCCTGGGCTGATGTAACATCTGTGCTTTGCATTGCTGAATGTACCAAAACCACACCTGCAATCCTGTTAAACCAAATGCAAATTCTGACAAAGACACATACCACCTTGCTTCTTTTAAAAGGAAGGGTTACCCTGAGCCTGCACCTGCTGCGCTCAGCAAATTGTATTATTTGTATATCCGTTAGGCTGGGTCGTCAGGTGGCGCAAGCAAACATTAAGCTCTCATTACCTGTGGAGCAATATTGTCTGCACTGTCAGAGGGTTTGATCTTTCTCTTCTTCCACTAGTTAGCCTTTTTCTTTGGAGAGTATTGCAGAAGGGATTTCTGGTGCCTGACCCTTTTAGTCTGAAGCACATTATGACTGGAAAGGACAGAAGTGGCAGTGAATGGAACATCTTTATATGATCAGGAAATCATGCCTGGACTCACTTTGTGTCCTCCTGGATCTGCATTACTCTGGTGCATTTCCGTTGCTGTTTTTGGATAATGTACTTTTTTGTAAGTGCTCAGATTTCATTTTAATAGTCACTGCATAAGCCTCTAAGAAGATATGCAGAGGAATAAATAAATTACCCATATATTTTATCTTATAATTCACTATTTGATTCTGGTTGAACTGCAACTACTGTGTAAATTTTGCAGTAAATCTAGCTTTGCCATGTGAAGAGTCATATGCTACCATAACTACACACTTCTGTGGATGTGAATAGTGAAAAAAAAAAAAGAAAAGAAGAATAATGGTCTAATTTTCTCAGACATCAAATAGGAATAATATTTCATCTTAGCCAGAAATAATAGAATGCAATACATTTATACACAGGATATTTTAAAAAAAATCAAAGTATTATCAAGAATAGCACATTAAATATGCTTAGTATGTGTGTTCATTATTATTCATTATTCAAAGGAATTGTTCTGTTAAGTCACTGCTGAATCAAATCGTAACTATCAACTGTAACAATACAAATGCATTCAAACTGTTCACATCTAGGACAACTACTTATAGATTACAACCATTACAGTTTTATAAAAAACAGAACATGAGAATAGTGAGTTTATATTTATGAGTAAATTATGAGCATTATCAAGGAACTGGGAAAGAGATTTCATTTAACATAAAATTCTCAAAGATTTTTAATTAAGAGGTTAGAACTTTGGTAATTTTCCACGCCCATTGTTTTGCTTCAGTAATCAAACATCACTGTGTAGGCTTTTGTGCATTGCAGATGAACACTCAGAGTAATGACATCAAGACATACGAAACCTCTGCTATAATTCTGCTATGCATACTGTAGGTTGAGTAGTACTCACTAATATGAACTTCCTTAGAGGAACGTAAAAAGCATTTTGCTGGAAAATTCCTACCTTAGGTAACACACCTATCTCTTCAGCAGTCTTTCTTACCCACTGCTACTTCTATTAAGTAATTTTAGTTTGCACTGCAGCTTTGTGTAGGAACTCAGCTGTGAACTAGATCCCACCATGACCACCACTGTAAACCACAGATGGAAAAAGAATCTCTGGCCCAAAGAATTCAAAAGAAAAGCATTTTTTCATTATTCTGGTGGGCTAAGTTGCCAGTTATTCCCCAGATCTACATGTCTGAGAATTGCTCACACTGCAAAAATGGATGTGAAATTAGAACAGTATAGAGAAATGTAATTACAAGGTATTAGCTCAGATGAAATGGGGAAAAGAGTATGAAACGTATGAAGGATAGCTCACGACAATTTATTACCTTTCGTGTGGAACATGCTCTCGAGGAAAATGGTAGAACTTCAAAACTAAACAAGATGGAATACTGGATAATGTACTGTACAGAGTCAGGTAGGGCACATGTTCAGAGGCAAAGTGATACTCTAATATTGTCATTTCCAGCCCTGGAGTCTGATTTTTTCTAGTTGTAATACAGTTGAATTCATCATCAAAAATAGGCAGTGCACATTACCCAGTAAATTCAAAGCCCTGCTGTTACATACAGACAGACTGTGAGGCTTCTGTGGACTCTTTCCAAAAGAAAGATATCAACATCGTAGTGAAATAATAAATGCTTGAATATGACTCATCCTACAACTAAATGATGACATATAGAATAAAAGGCTCTAAACTGTGTGCAGTAATAAGTCATACAACCAACAAGTTGCTGCATAAAGCAAGCTAAGGATTTCAGAGGCATCGCTTGAAGCTCTAAGATTGTACTCAAATGTCAGGGCATGACTGTTTTTTGGGTCTGTCAGATAGTAGTTCACAGGGAAGTAAGATGAAAGAGAACAAAGATTCTCAGGTCAAATCTTTTCAACAGGTACTTCTGTGTACTTATACAACTGAGAGGATAAATGTCTTTAAAAGGTATTTATAAATTAAAGACTGTCCGTTCTGATTGTTGGAAAAACAGTAATGTGACCATTAGCTCATTAGTGTTTTATATATATTATCTTTGTCATGACTCTTAAGAGATTTCCATATGTATTTTGGAAAATAGGCAGAAATATCTTTTTAAACTCTAATTTTTCTGCAACAGAAAGCATCTAAAAATTCAGCAAAAAGTAAGGGACTGCTTTTTCCAGACCTCTCTGTGAAGTGTTAGAACTTCTGTAAATTACAGGTGGATAAATGGAAGGAAAGAATTATTAAAAGGAAATGTTTAGACCCACAGTAACACCTACCTTGCACAGGGCACAGTTTCTGCTCAGCTGGGTGCAAGCTCTTTGGTGACATTTACGGACTTTAAGCGCCAGATTTGGATGACAGAAGACTGAGAAATTAAAAAAAAGAAAAGAATTACAATGAGAAAAAAAATATTGAAAAGTAACTTAAATATAATTCTGTGAGAAATCTCATGCTTTAATGCTTACATATATATTTGCTATACATTATCTTATGCAGAAGGCTATTTTGTGCATTTCACAATTGCTGAAATTCATCTTTAGCAACCAGAGGCAGATTAATGTCATACCTTTTATAAAGCAAAAACCATCATGGACAAACAAAAACAACGAAAGTGAATTCTGTGTGATGACTCTTCAGCAAAGCCAAGAAGCTCATAAAACTTCTTAATTTTGCAGATATCATAACTAATTTATTAGCTCTTCAAGCTGCATTTTTAAATTTAACTACATAGTTATATGATGAAGTGGTACGCTACTACAGGCTGTGATATTTGTGAAGGCCTCCATTGACACTGGATGCCATCTAGCAATTTCATTAACGTTAATAAGAAACATCAATTTGGAAACAGCCCAATAGAGAGCAAATTAGCCTGCTAAGATGCATTTATTGTTGTAACATAATGCAATATTTATTAACATTAGCAAATGTATTTATTATACAAGAAATGGAACTACAGTGAGCATGAAGCCATTAGATTGCATTAAAAATAGAAATGAGCTTATGCTGAAAATCCAGCACTCAACAACATAAATATTGGTGATGTCTAGCTGCCAGACTTTGGTTTGGCTCTTTATAAAGGATTCTTTAGCAAGGTTTTAACAGGGTTTTTATTCAAAGCATTGGCCAGATTTTACAGCTTGGAAGTGATCTGAAAAATAGGCAGAAATAAGAATAGCAATATTTGTGTCACAATTTTTAAGCTTTAGTCCAGGCTAGATCTAATCTTATGGATAGTCATCGTGAGATAGGCCCAGTCTCATGTCTTGCAAGAAAGGCTACTCTGTGTTGTGAAATGCTTGCTGTCACTTTTCAGCTTCCACAAGATTTGCAGCTGTTCACCTAAGGCTTCAACTGTTAAAATAACTTCATAGCAACCAACATTGTACCCATAACTCCAAGTGTTATGTCTGTTTTGTTTCAGAACTCACGTTTGTAAAGCATTGTGATACAACCATTGGTTCAAATTACCTCTACACATTTTACTGAATTCTGAAGAAAATAACAAAGGGAGTATGATATACTAGATAATGTTCTATTCAGCTAATAGCTGATTAAAGCAAACAGGTCTGCATAGTAATCGAGGTGTTGTCTGGGGATGCCACAGTGCCATTTCCAGGTTTGCAGGGAGCCAATGTCAGTGGCTTCTCTGGACACAATCAGTTTGCCCCAGCTTTCTCCTCTAGGATGCTATTTTTGCAAAGTAGTGAAAGGAGAGAAAAGTAAAGAAAGTAGAGAAAATAAATCATATCAATCTGCTAGTATCTTTCTTAGTTTTCTTTGGAAATTTTCTCTGGTAGTGTTTATTCAGAACTAGTTCAGTACCTTTGTTAATGTAGGGTCATTTAATACAAGGCAGAAAACAGAACAAGGTTTTTTTCTAATTAAGTATTTACTGTTAACATCTGTGACTATGGTGTAACTCCTCTTGTGAATTTTTTTAAGTCTATTTCAGAAATCATATCTTCACTTTGGCTTCTTAAATTGGAGGTGGTTTCTACTACTGTTGAAATAGTTGTATAACCAAAAGCAAATGTCCATCTATTTCTTGAAAATGCCTCATTTATGTAGAGCAGATTTAGGTTCAGAGTTGGGCTGATGAAGAATAAAGAGTATGTTCACTGTCATGAAAACCACATAATTGTTCTTTGCCGACTTTCCTCAAATGGAAATAAAACCTGTTCATGTATTAAAAATTAAAAATACATGTCTTATGCAGTCTTGAAAATGCCTCATTTATGTAGAGCAGATTTAGGTTCAGAGTTGGGCTGATGAAGAATAAAGAGTATGTTCACTGTCATGAAAACCACATAATTGTTCTTTGCCGACTTTCCTCAAATGGAAATAAAACCTGTTCATGTATTAAAAATTAAAAATACATGTCTTATGCAG